>NW_018404092.1:10150-10323 GCF_002113885.1 Mizuhopecten yessoensis
CTGTGTAACCACGTTACACTAGTCGCCGACTGTGTAACCGCGTTACACTAGTCGCCCACTGTGTAACCGTGTTACATTAATCGCCCAATGTGTGACCGTGTTACACTAGTCGCCCACTGTGTAACCGGGTTACACTAGTCGCCCACTGTGTAACCGAGTTACACTAGTCGCCC
>NW_018404093.1:0-116 GCF_002113885.1 Mizuhopecten yessoensis
TGAGGACAGAAGTGACCTATCATACTGAGGACAGAAGTGACCTATTATACTGAGGACAGAAGTGACCTATTATACTGAGGACAGAAGTGACGTAACTATTATGACTCAGGTCTGTA
>NW_018404093.1:3935-4057 GCF_002113885.1 Mizuhopecten yessoensis
AAGGTCACTGGACGCATCAGAGGTGAACTTATAATACTGAGGACTGCACCCTAAAGGTCAGAGTCAAAACACGTCAAAAGTGACCTATCATACTGAGGACAGAAGTGACCTATCATACTGAG
>NW_018404094.1:0-116 GCF_002113885.1 Mizuhopecten yessoensis
ATCACTTACAACCATCTCGTCGTTACGTAATATATCACTTACAACAATCTCGTCGTTACGTAATATATCACTTACAACCATCTCGTTGTTACGTAATATATCACTTACAACCATCT
>NW_018404094.1:1272-1896 GCF_002113885.1 Mizuhopecten yessoensis
TCATCTCGTTGTTACGTAATATATCAGTTACAACCATCTCGTCGTTACTTCACATATCACTTACGATCATCTCCCCGTAACTCCACTTATCACTTACATCATCTCGTTGTAACTTCAAATATCACTTACAACCGTCTCGTCGTCTCGTCGTTACGTAATATATCAGTTACAACCATCTCGTTGTTACGTAATATACCACTTACAATCATCTCGTTGTTACGTAATATATCACTTACAACCATCTCGTCGTTAGGTAAAATATCAGTTACAACCATCTGGTCGTTACGTAATATATCACTTACAATCATCTCGTCGTTACGTAAAATATCACTTACAACCATCTCGTCGTTACGTAAAATATCAGTTACAACCATCTCGTCGTTACGTAATATATCAGTTACAACCATCTCGTCGTTACGTAATATATCACTTACAATCANCATCTCGTCGTTACGTAATATATCACTTACAACCATCTCGTCGTTACGTAATATATCACTTACAATCATCTCGTCGTTACTTCACATATCAGTTACAACCATCTCGTCATTACGTAATATATCACTTACAACCATCTTGCGTTACTTCACATATCACTTACAACCATCTCGTCGTTACGTAATA
>NW_018404095.1:0-116 GCF_002113885.1 Mizuhopecten yessoensis
TCCTGTTTAATTAAATGTATTTCAACTCGAGAAATTATGAATTACAATGCTAATGGTTTGTTCACGATATGAATATCAAAAATATTCTCTCCCTCTCTTGGTTTAATCTGAATCTG
>NW_018404095.1:4587-5469 GCF_002113885.1 Mizuhopecten yessoensis
TGGATTGTCCGTTTTTAAATTGGCTTTTTGTCTGATTATGCAGGTTTTGAAAGGCTTTGTCAAGGCTTGCCTGAAAGCACTATCAAATTACTAGGTTCGATCTTATTTTTTAAATTAACAACTCTGATACAACCGGTTCAACCGTTTGGATTGCAATAAATGAACGCGGCCCTATATACTTTCTTAAACAAACCGCCCTATATACATTAGTAGTCACACTTTTTCTGATGAACATCCCTCTAATTTTACATGATTCTATATGCCTCCCCACTCATTCAACCCTTACCTCCTTGTCATCCTCATCCAGACCGCTGTAGTCGAGGAGGATGTGGGCCTCTCACGCGTATATTGCTTTAGCCCCTTGACTACTCATACTGTCTAGGGGCGTGTCCTGACTGCCATCTGGCTGACTGGACGGCTCGTCTTCGCGGTTGATGTCCTCCAACGACCCCGCTTTAACGGTATCTGTACGTCATCCATCTGGAAAAGTCACACTTAGTTATTACCAGCAACATTATCTGGAATAATTTCCAGGGGATATTTTAACACCATACACTTGATAACCAAAGTACCAGCTACCTTGATTTATTTTGGAATTTTATCACTGTATATCATATCGATTTATATTCCGTTATGATGAATCTCGATGGTTGTACCCAGGTATCTTATTTCAAGTGATGCTTGTGAAAACCATAAAATTTTACATCTAGAATTAAACTGAAGTTAAAAATAAACTTTTCTTAATGTTTCCTACCCAATATATATATATTAATCCTTTTCTTCATTCCCGTGTCATGTTTTAGGAAAGTGAAAACTGAAGGATTATCTACAATTTAAATATTTTATCAAAATTGTTTTTCCAATGATATCAATTAAAGTACC
>NW_018404096.1:0-116 GCF_002113885.1 Mizuhopecten yessoensis
TGTGGAGTGTATTAGTCTGGTTGTACTGCTGAGTGTGGAGTGTATAAGTCTGGCTGTACTGCTGAGTGTGAAGTGTATTAGTCTGGCTGTACTGCTGAGTGTGGAGTGTATTAGTC
>NW_018404096.1:2963-3219 GCF_002113885.1 Mizuhopecten yessoensis
CCTGTGGAGTATACTAGTCTGGCTGTACTGCTGAGTGTGGAGTGTATTAGTCTGGCTGTACTGNTAGTCTGGCTGTACTGCTGAGTGTGGAGTGTATTAGTCTGGCTGTACTGCTGAGTGTGGAGTGTATTAGTCTGGCTGTACTGCTGAGTGTGGAGTGTATTAGTCTGGTTGTACTGCTGAGTGTGGAGTGTATTAGTCTGGCTGTGCCGCTGAGTGTGGAGTGTATTAGTCTGGCTGTACTGCTGAGTGTGGA
>NW_018404097.1:0-116 GCF_002113885.1 Mizuhopecten yessoensis
CTAGCTGTAGACTGTGTCACGTATCACCTACCATCGTTATATTGTCTACTGTGACTTAGCCTTCTAGCTGAAGACTGTGTCACGTATCAACTACCATCGTTATATCGTGTACTGTG
>NW_018404097.1:9271-9463 GCF_002113885.1 Mizuhopecten yessoensis
TCCCCTATGTAAATGCTCAATAGACACATGTATCCCTATATAAATGCTCAATAGACACACGTATACCTATGTAAATGTTCAATAGACACACGTATCTCTATATTAATGTTCAATATATACACGTATCCCTATATAAATGCTCAATAAACACACGTATCCCTATATAAATGTTCAATAGACACACGTATCCCT
>NW_018404097.1:11562-16562 GCF_002113885.1 Mizuhopecten yessoensis
TTCACGTATCACCTACCATCGTTATATCGTGTACTATGACTTAGCCTTCTAGTTGTAGACTGTGTCACGTATCACCTACCATCGTTATATCGTGTACTGTGACTTAGCCTTCTAGCTGTAGACTGAGTCACGTATCACCTACCATCGTTATATCGTGTACTGTGACTTAGCCTTCTAGCTGTAGACTGTGTCACGTATCACCTACCATCGTTATATTGTGTACTGTGACTTCGCCTTCTAGCTGTAGACTGTGTCACGTATCACCTACCATCGTTATATCGAATACTGTGACATTGGTAAAAGCCTTCTAGCTGTAGACTGCAGTCGCCTTACAGAGAGAATAGTGCAACCCTTTATCAGCCTTTATATAGGAAAATGTAATAAAACCAATTTGTTCTATTAGACTTTTTATTTCATTTCGATCATTTTATCCATACCTTTGGTTCATTAGCCATTTGTAGCTCCTACACAACGATAGTCAGACCCTATAAGCCAAAGAAAAATCGGGTTCGAACCCCCTAGTAGCACGCCAACACCAAAGGTTTCTCCAAGTGCAATGCAACTTAGAACTCTACGCTAAATATACGCATTCTTAAATCTGTGAAACAAATAATAGTTATGGCCGTTTAAAATAATCCTAGCAACCTTGAAAAATTGTCTCTGCAATAGTGTTTTTTCTACATGCTATAATTTTCTATCAGTCAGCTCTCCCCCGAGATTTAAATGAGGACATTAACTTCCCCTGTCAGTCCGGCCCATGTTTTTATTCACTTGTATGCTACCTTTAATTGATTTTATCCCATGTATGTATGATTACAAAGTACGAACTACTTAGTTGAGCAGCGCAAGAATTCCTGTGAGAGATTGCGACACATTGCCTCTAGCTGTTTGGTCATGCTGCCTATTTTATTCAAGCCGACTGGCATGAGTTTATATATTGCATTACAATTGACAATCAGATCTTACTGTTTCTTCTGTCTGGGTGTATTTGATTGGATACACCGCGTCGACGAGAGCTAGGAGAGTGGTTTCGTATTTTACTACCCGGACTGATTGTCCGCATTCGGCTTTATGTGCTGTGTAGGCAATCCGTCATCACCATAGAACAACGCGTGTTGATAATGGCGTGAGTTTTGACCTGTGATTGACATCAGTTTCGTCTGAATGGTGAGGTAAAGGAGTGACCCGATTATCAAGGCGCTCTGGCCTAGTGCAAGGGGTGACTTCGTAATCAAAAACAAGATAAATATGCACAGAAACCGGAAGTTACACCAACAATGTCAACTGACCAGAAGTGTTAAATGAAGCTTGGAGTTTGTGAAAATGTATATTGCCAAATTATTTAATTCATCTGTACGTGTAGATGTTTTTAAAAAGTTGTCAATAAACACTTGCTGTAAACGAGAAGTTGAAAGTATGGACAGATGCCGATTGGAACATTAGGCGGAGAAGTTTCGGCGGTCGGGAATCATTTATATGATACGCTGGGGTTATCTTCCTTTCCCACTATACAACGACCACTTCCCTCACACTCCCCTCTGAACTCTTCCCCTATAACCTCGTGTGACCCTCGACATACNNCCCCCCCTTCTCCTGTCCCCCACCTCCCTCCCGTCGTAATGGATGTTTCGTTATTGAACTTTTTGTCACGTGACCACGCGTCTCCCGTGATTGATTGTAAGACCTCCCTGTATTTAGGCATTTTGATGAATTAACCACAGCACGAGACAAGAGCTATATATATAGCGCTGTATAGCACGTATCGCAGTACTGGGACGCTGTCGACCCGGATTGATATTCATTTACAGAAATAAAAACTCATGTTACGTCGATGAAATGTCTTAGCTTTTATTCATCAAAAACCGATCCATCGGTATCGTTGTGATGGGTTTTTTTTCCTTTGGATCCTAGGAAACAAATTAATCATTAGATTACTAACTTCCATTTAGTTAAACGCAAGACAGACATGTGTTCAACAGATACACGTATACATGTGTAAATGTTCAATAGACACACGTGTAAATGTTCAATAGACACACGTGTAAATGCTCAATAGACACACGTATCTCTATATAAATGTTCAATAGACACACGTATCCCTATATAAATGTTCAATAGATACACGTATCCCTATATAAATGCTCAATAGACACACTTATCCCTATATAAATGTTCAATAGAGACACGTATCCCTATATAAATGCTCAATAGACACACGTATCCCTATATAAATGTTCAATAGACACACGTATCCCTATATAAATGTTCAATAGACACACGTATCCCTATATAAATGCTCAATAGACACACGTATCCCTATATAAATGTTCAATAGACACACATATACCTATATAAATGCTCAATAGATACACGTATCCCTATATAAATGCTCAATAGACACACGTATCCCTATATAAATGTTCAATAGACACACATATACCTATATAAATGCTCAATAGATACACGTATCCCTATATAAATGCTCAATAGACACACGTATCCCTATATAAATGTTCAATAGACACACATATACCTATATAAATGCTCAATAGATACACGTATCCCTATATAAATGCTCAATAGACACACGTATCCCTATATAAATGTTCAATAGACACACATATACCTATATAAATGCTCAATAGATACACGTATCCCTATATAAATGCTCAATAGACACACGTATCCCTATATAAATGTTCAATAGACACACATATACCTATATAAATGCTCAATAGATACACGTATCCCTATATAAATGCTCAATAGACACACGTATCCCTATATAAATGTTCAATAGACACACATATACCTATATAAATGCTCAATAGATACACGTATCCCTATATAAATGCTCAATAGACACACGTTTCCCTATGTAAATGCTCAATAGACACACGTATCCCTATATAAATGCTCAATAGACACACGTATCCCTATATAAATGTTCAATAGACACACATATACCTATATAAATGCTCAATAGATACACGTATCCCTATATAAATGCTCAATAGACACACGTATCCCTATATAAATGTTCAATAGACACACATATACCTATATAAATGCTCAATAGATACACGTATCCCTATATAAATGCTCAATAGACACACGTATCCCTATATAAATGTTCAATAGACACACATATACCTATATAAATGCTCAATAGATACACGTATCCCTATATAAATGCTCAATAGACACACGTATCCCTATATAAATGTTCAATAGACACACATATACCTATATAAATGCTCAATAGATACACGTATCCCTATATAAATGCTCAATAGACACACGTATCCCTATATAAATGCTCAATAGACACACGTATCCCTATATAAATGTTCAATAGACACACATATACCTATATAAATGCTCAATAGATACACGTATCCCTATATAAATGCTCAATAGACACACGTATCCCTATATAAATGTTCAATAGACACACATATACCTATATAAATGCTCAATAGATACACGTATCCCTATATAAATGCTCAAAAGACACACGTTTCGCTATGTAAATGCTCAATAGACACACGTATCCCTATATAAATGCTCAATAGACACACGTATCCCTATATAAATGTTCAATAGACACACATATACCTATATAAATGCTCAATAGATGCACGTATCCCTATATAAATGCTCAATAGACTCACGTTTCCCTATGTAAATGCTCAATAGACACACGTTTCCCTATGTAAATGTTCAATAGACACACGTATACCTATGTAAATGTTCAATAGACACACGTATCCCTATATAAATGTTCAATAGATACACGTATACCTATATAAATGTTCAATAGACACACGTATCCCTATATAAATGTTCAATAGACACACGTATCCCTATATAAATGCTCAATAGACACACGTATACCTATATAAATGCTCAATAGACACACGTATACCTATATAAATGTTCAATAGACACACGTATCCCTATATTAATGCTCAATAGACACACGTATCCCTATGTGAATGTTCAAAAGATACGTTTACATGTCTGAAAGTTTAAACATTAGTTTTTCGATCATCGATCAGTTTCAAAATCGTCTTAGATCTAAGTACATAAAGGTACAATTTGCCTGTATCCATCAACAAACTTAGGGAGTACCTACAAATCCTTGTAGTCAGTATGCGCATACGTGTAGCCGGAAATGACGTAGATCAAATAGGTATAATGAGATTTACTGAGGAAAAGCAAACTTCTGTTAAAAATTAAAGTTGACAAATACGATGGCGTGATTTATATCACTATCAACCTAAGAAAATCACTATCAACATAAGAAAATCATGATTAAAAAGATTATGATGTTTTCACTACAGCCAACGAAACAGTATACTTTGACATATTTTACGGGGCCACTTTTTTCTGGGGGTTCATATTATTATTTGATGTTGCTGGTCGTGTGATATACAAGTTATTAGTAACTTACTAGTAAACCTAATTATTGCATTGCATGGCAAACATGTTGACAACATTTCCTATGTAAACAGCTATAAATAAAACTTTGTACGACACTGCACTACGACAAGTCGATCCATTTATATAATAAATTATAGCTATCGTTATTTTCTTTTAATTTGAAAATAACCGGTGCCCTTCTGTTTCCCAACACACCTATCGAGATAAAATATCGTCACTTCAATGTGTTTTGTTCTCTTCCAATTGATTTACAGTTTTGAGCCCGAAACCTAAATTAGCTATAAATATTAAACACGGAATTTGGGAGGGTGTGCCAAACAAAACTCATCTTTACACTTTTACAAAGGACCTTTTTTTCGGAAAGCAGGAATTTCCTCTTCTTAAATAAGAGGAAAAGGCGTATAACCATTCTCTTGTTAATTTGTGGTATAATTTACCTCATTCAGGTGTCTACGTGGTATTTTGTGATTGATTGATTGATTGATTGATAAATTGATTAATTGATTGATTGATTGATTGATTGATTAATTAATTAATTAATTAATTAATTGATT
>NW_018404097.1:19062-43894 GCF_002113885.1 Mizuhopecten yessoensis
ATCATTCAGAATAGTGTCAATGAATTCGTGTCAGTAATTTGATAAGGAATGATTGCTATGTAAAAGTAAACGAGACCTTGAACCCTACCACCAAAATCAGATAGCCTACAACACGCCTACCATTAGACGGTCAAACCGATAACACCGCAGATAACAGAAACGATTATAACGGCCCGCGGTCATATGTACGATGTAAGCCTGGTCACAATCAAGTAGATCTGCTAAACGGGAAATTGTATTACTACAGAACGTGAACGCCTTGTAATGGGAACATGATGCAGGCATCTGCCCGGGAGACGATGATAGTTGCTTGTATCGGGAGTAGATGTAGCATTACTGGAACGTGATGCTGGCATCTGCCCGGGAGACGATGATAGTTACTTGTATCGGGAGTAGATGTAGCATTACTGGAACGTGATGCTGGCATCTGCCTGGGAGACGATGATAGTTACTTGTATAGGGAGACGATGATAGTTACTTGTATCGGGAGACGATGATAGTTACTTGTATCGGGAGACGCTGATAGGTACTTGTATCGGGAGACGAGGATAGTTACTTGTATCGGGAGTAAATGTAGCATTACTATGATTTGTGACTTTTTTTAGAGGCAAAGAAAGTTGTATTGATTCTTTCTCCATTTATGAAACGGATTGTTCCATACTTTAAAACTTTAGTTTGTCTGGTCACTTATCGCAAACCCGATTGAATTGGTTGGGTAGGGGGATGCATTGAAACCCTACTGGGGCGGAGGGGTACTCAGGTGGAGGGCGGGCCGACAGACAGCAAGAACGTTGAACTTCCGTCTAGGCTGTAGGAACTGTCAGCTGTAAAATTAAATAGCTTCGTAATAATAATAAGGTTCTGCTCAATATTCAAATTAACACACTCAACTTCCCTCTACTGTTTTAGTACAATGAAGGGTGGGACATGTGACTGCACGGCTTTCATTTCCCTTATTTGTTTCCCTTTCCTGTATACCGCTAAATGTACGTGCTGATTATTAGAAGACGACAAATTGTAATGTTTATTTTCACACAATAGAATAATACGGTCGTATAAATCATGAATGTCAATATTATTTTTACAGAATTTTCAATTTTTCTGAGTTATACAAGAACTTGCTGATGGTATTTTTTTCTTAATTACGAAATAACCCGGTCATTTTCGTTCTATCTAAATACTTTTAAGATATTATACAAATCATTGTCAAGGCCACCCTGTCAACAAATCGACAGGAAATAAATCGGATAAGATCAGGTATACTTGGTCTGTCATATAGGTTGGTTCCCAGAAGCGCCACTGCATAATCATGTTCGTCTGTAGCGACACACGTGTTTTACATCAAATGTATAGTTCAAAAATACGACGTTCAGTTCTGATGGGTATGCTGATCTGAAATGGAAATCAAAATATCACAAACGACAGGGAATTTTCATATGCTCAAAAGTCTGGCGAGCGATACATTTTTATCATAGTACATTCTCCTGTATTTTCGAGGATTAAATATTAATATTGATGCAGATCTCCTTGACAGGAGACTATGCTCATCTGTATGAAGACCAGATTATATTTTTTCATGATGGGCAGGATCAGAATATATATTTCTAATTATTTCCAGTCCCAATGGTCGTCCCTTAGGGTAATATCTGACAGTGCTCGACGACGGGACTGACCAACAGATGATGCATAAGATGGGCCGGACGATGACAGATGTTGGTCGACTCGACAAAGAGTATGCATACGAGTAGTAATTATAGGGTGGACACGCACACCGTACACAGGGCAGACAGACGGGAAGGGTGTTAAGTGAAACCTACGGTAGCTGAGTTGTGCCATTTCGTTGTCGAAAACGAAAGTTTGTAAGGACGAAGCAACGAAATTGCACAAAGAAACTACATCACAGTCCAATGTAACGAGGCCGGATGGAGCGGGGAGAGGGGAGCGGGGAGAGGGGAGAGGGGAGAGGAAAGATGGTAGATGGGAGAGGGAAGAGGTAGATGGGGTGGGGTGAGTGGAAAAGGGAAAGTGGACAGGGAAGATGGAAGATAGGAGATGGTAGATGAGATGCAGAAAGTATTTTGATAACACATAATTGCGATAACTATCTCTACTTGTGGAACTTACATGAAATACAATATCTCTGACTCGGAGAGAGGGAACAGAAGAAGATAGTATGGTTCGTACACATTCTACATACTCTCCAGGAATCCCCCCAGCTCGGCTCTGCTGTCGGTATCCAGGAGATCTAAGTACACATCTCGGAGTGTCGGTGAAGTATATGTACATCACTTGGAGTGCCGGGAGGTCCAGGTAGGAAGGTGGCCCTGGTCTCATGTTGACATTAGATAATGTTTACTAACAAACAGGTATACTAACGTACGTACAGGTGTGTATTGAAGAGGTGAGATCACTACGTACACACTGTAAGTAAGGCTGTAAATGTCAAAACCTCTGATTTATGTTGTACACACTTTAAAACTCCCAACAGCTATAGAATACCCGAAACCATCGTATCAGCAGGATTAAACTTCCAGTATGAAGAGTTAAATACTTTAAAATAGCTACTACATCTTGACGTGTGATCAAAATAAGTGTGCCATATGACCCTACTAACCAAATAATAATAAGTGATGTGTTGACTTATTCAACATAAATATTTTATATAAAATGGGAGTGTAGGACTAAAACGACCAACTGGTAAATGTCCCGGGACCAGAACCGTTATTGTTGTTAACAGGTATTTAATAACGGAAGCACTAACTACTGGGGAAGAACTAGCTATAGAATTGGTAGCTTACTTTACAGTAACACCGTAACTGACTATGTCTAGTCTGATGCTGTGTGCGAGTCGAGGACAAGTTGCTGCTTCTTAAGACTCATAATTTGACATGCTCAGACGACGGGGTTATTCTCATGTCCCTGTGATTTCACCCTCTCAAGACCAGTGATTGGTCAGGTCCCTGTGACTGCACTCTCTAATGACGAGCTAATTCCCATAGCCCTGGGATTCCTCATGGCGTGATTGCACTCTTACAACGAGTTAATTCACATTGACCTGTGATTGCAGCCTTTAATGATAAGTTAGTTACCATGGCCCTGTGATTGCAGCCTCTAACGACGAGTTAATTCACATTGACCTGTGATTGCAGCCTTTAATGATAAGTTAGTTCCCATGGCCCTGTGATTGCAGCCTCTAACGACGAGTTCATTCTCATGTCCCTGTTATTACAGCCTCTCACAACGAGTTAATTCACATGGCCCTGTGAATACAGCCTCTGAGAACGAGTTAATTCACATGGCCCTGTGAATACAGCCTCTGAGAACGAGTTAATTCACATGGCCCTGTGAATACAGCCTCTGAGAACGAGTTAATTCACATGGCCCTGTGAATACAGCCTCTGAGAACGAGTTAATTCACATGGCCCTGTGAATACAGCCTCTGAGAACGAGTTAATTCACATGGCCCTGTGAATACAGCCTCTGAGAACGAGTTAATTCACATGGCCCTGTGAATACAGCCTCTGAGAACGAGTTAATTCACATGGCCCTGTGAATACAGCCTCTGAGAACGAGTTAATTCACATGGCCCTGTGAATACAGCCTCTGAGAACGAGTTAATTCACATGGCCCTGTGAATACAGCCTCTGAGAACGAGTTAATTCACATGGCCCTGTGATTAGTTCTTAGTTAATACGACGAATAGGACGTTGGATTCCAGGAATACATTTCACAACGCCAAATTAAACATGCAGTGCAACTAAAGTAACATAATGCGAGTAATGAGGAAATACACAATGATTGTTGATCCCAAGGCAGACGTCTGCATAACAGGTCAATGTTTCAGGAAGTGACGTCCTGATATTGTGATAAAATCTCTCGACACATTCGAATCTTTTGAATTATTTTTTTTCGTTTGAAAACTTTTAATTTTTCTTTTAAATGGGACAAACATGATGTTTTGGTGACACTCGGCGGGATTTGTGAGGCGGCGGTAACACCCGGCCTGCTGACGTCGTGTCCCCCAGAGGACACTATAATTGAATCCTATTACAGGTTCAGACCGGATGGTCAACGTATGGTTAACTTGAATAATCACTAAATAACGAAGCAGAGCTTGTGTGGTTGTAATGCTGGTTAGTTTGATGGCGCTACAGTGAAACAAAATTAAACCATAGATAAATTGTGGGTCCGTATTATAAAGTTTTATCTTTTACTATCTGGAACAGTAATCATAATAAAATATATAAACTTATATATTGCAAGCTGTTAACATAACCATGTCCTCGAAAGAGGGCGTGTCCGGTTTAGGTCACAGGTGTTGGCTAGTGTCAAGTATCTCTGCGAATTAGCATAAATCTATTAAAATTAAAATCTGTGTCGACTTAAGACGAGTCTGAATCCACGAGACCAATTATCTTGTCCCCAGGTAAGTGTAAATCAATGTATATATATCATTAGTGTTAACATCCACCCCAGTTAATTCCTGTACGGTGTTACAGGTATGACACACAAGTACATGTGTGACATATTTTCATTTAGGATATGATCGCGTTCCTCATGGTTGATCGCGACTTAAGGTAGAGGGATGGTATCATTTCAGGTAGATACAATATCTCACAGGGTATAATAGCACAGCTTACCTGGTCCGCTATCTCACCCACCAGCATTACCAAACACAGTCTGGACTTCGTAATTGTGTGAAAAACTTTTATCTGAGGTATGGACCTATATATGTAAACTTCATCCCAGTGACATGCTCCGATCCCTGGGCGAGAACGTAGGGACACATGGGTACAGGTGAGTTGTTTTAAACCCTATGACGTTACATAAGGTATATCACTAAATTAAATCACACACACAGTCGACTGGTATTTATTTTGTTATAAATGTCAATCACATATATGAATGTGTACGGTATAGTATTCCTGATCAGGGATAGACTTGGGTGAGCAGGTAGACATATATTTACACACAGGTACACTTCAGGAGTGTATGATGTTATACCGACACATTGTATCAGCGAGTTTGAACTTCCATAACACACACAGACCCTCTTTATCGTGGCTGAGGAGTGATGATCGCCAGTTTGTACTAGACTGATCAATTCGGCGTGGTTACATTTCAGTCTACGTGGAAGTTTTTAATGTAACAAACCGGTTTTCACCTGTACAAGTGTTTTGCCAAATGTACAGTTATATGTTAACCTATATACACACATACTAATTAGTCCGCGAGACGGGGCCAACAAGGCGGCGCATTGTTAGTGATGGGGATATAGCGCAGTAGGCCACTACCGAACCTCTATCAGACACTGCATAATTCCCGCAATATCTACCGAGTCCCCACTAATCTTACTGGATACATCCGACCAATTTCGTGGATAACTGTAGATATTTACTACCGAGTACAAACAGGTAAGTACTGCTCATGTATATGTTCACAATACACGTGTAAAACTTGTTGTGTTTGTAAAAGCTTACACGTGTAACCCAATAATGCTATACATCATATATACGTTATACAGGTATATATCTATATGTAATACGGGGATATTTATATGTTATACAGGTATCTGTACGTAATACGGGGATATTTATATGTTATACAGGTATCTGTACGTAATACGGGGATATTTAAATGTTATACAGGTATATTTATACGTTATATAGGTATATGTATACGTTATGCATGTATATACGTTATATAGGTATAGGTATATTTATACTTTATATAGGTGAAATAGGGAGTTTTATACAGTATTACAGGTTTATTTAAACGTTATACAGGTACATTATATGTATATATATGTATACGTTATACATGTATACATTCCTACGTTATATATGTATACGTGATACATGTATATATTCCTACGTAATATATGTATATATCCCTACGTTATATATGTATACATTCCTAGGTTATATATGTATACGTTATACATGCATATATTCCTACGTTATATATGTATACGTTCAACATGTATATATTCCTACGTTATATAGGTATACGTTATACATGTATATATTCCTACGTTATATAGGTATACGTTATACATGTATATATTCCTACGAACTACATGGATCTATGTATACGTTATATATGTATACGTTATACATGTATACGTTATACATGTATATACTCCTACGTTATATATTTATACGTTATACAGGTATATGTTCCTACGTAATATATGTATATATCCCTACGGTATATATGTATACGTTATACATGTATACATCCCTACGTTATATATGTATACGTTATGCATGTATATACGTTATATAGGTATAGGTATATTTATACTTTATATAGGTGAAATAGGGAGTTTTATACAGTATTACAGGTTTATTTAAACGTTATACTGGTACATTATATGTATATATATGTATACGTTATACATGTATACGTTATACATGTATATACTCCTACGTTATATATTTATACGTTATACAGGTATATGTTCCTACGTAATATATGTATATATCCCTACGGTATATATGTATACGTTATACATGTATATATACCTACGTTATATATGTATACGTTATACATGCATATATTCCTACGTTATATATGTATTTATCCCTACGTTATATATGTATACGTTATTCATGTATACATTCCTACGTTATATATGTATACGTGATACATGTATATATTCCTACGTAATATATGTATATATGCCTACGTTATATATGTATACGTTATTAATGTATACGTTATATATGTATACGTTATATATGTTTATATTCCTACTTTATCTATGTATACGTTATACATGTATATATTCGTACGTTATATATGTATACGTTATACACGTATACATTCCTACGTTATATATGTATACGTTATTCATGTATACGTTATACATGTATATACTCCTACGTTATATATGTATACGTGATACATGTATATATTCCTACGTAATATATGTAGGGGGCCCTACGTTATATATGTATACGTTATACATCTATATATTCCTACGTTATATATGTATACGTTATACATGTATACGTTATACATGTATATACTCCTACGTTATATATGTATACGATATCATAAGTACATAATTTAAGTTTGGCTATCCCCCCAATTATAGACTTTTTAACAGACAACACAAAAAGTGATGACGTCGTATACAACCATTTTGGCGCAGTATATTTAGTTCTAACTTTTGATTGGTTGAAAACTTGGAGTTGCTTGGCGATGAAATTACTACACAATGGTGTGTTTTGTGCAAAAGTACTTTTTTTAATTAGAAATGAAACAATATTCACCAACTATGTTATCTGACTTTTGAAATCAAATTAAAAGGGATAACAAAAAAGATTTTTTGTGTTAAACGGTATATATTATACAAAAACAACAACATGTGTGAATTTTCGTGCATAAACCAGATTTATGTAAAGTGCACACAGTTTTTTTTCGATATATACGGTATAACCCCAAAAATAATTCTGGTAATCCGTTAAATATTTATACGATACGGGGGATTTGTCGTTTTTGTACAATATCTAATAAATGCCGACTGAATTATTTTATATAAATTCCAACATGATTCAATTTAAGAAATATGTCACAAATAGATCACTGTTTATTACACAAAGCCTATTATTGGTCCTTGTAATGAAAGATATATGTAGTGCTCACTTGCTGAATGGCCTAGCAGATAATGTCTAGTAATAACCTAAATAATGTTCTGGTGTATATATACATGTATCATACACTTCGTTTAAAAAGTATCATGTATGCAAATGGGCTATGTTTTTAATTGTATCCTATGATTGACGTCCTGTTACACTCGATACGTGACTGGAGTGAAAAATACAACTTGAAATCCAATACATATAGGTGTAAAACATATAGAGCCATACCTACGTCTGTTACGTAAATATATATATAACGTATAGAGCCATACCTACGTCTGTTACGTAAATATATATATAACGTATAGAGCCATACCTACGTCTGTTACGTAAATATATATATAACGTATAGAGCCATACCTACGTCTGTTACGTAAATATATATATAACGTATAGAGCCATACCTACGTCTGTTACGTAAATATATATATAACGTATAGAGCCATACCTACGTCTGTTACGTAAATATATATATAACGTATAGAGCCATACCTACGTCTGTTACGTAAATATATATATAACGTATAGAGCCATACCTACGTCTGTTACGTAAATATATATATAACGTATAGAGCCATACCTACGTCTGTTACGTAAATATATATATAACGTATAGAGCCATACCTACGTCTGTTACGTAAATATATATATAACGTATAGAGCCATACCTACGTCTGTTACGTAAATATATATATAACGTATAGAGCCATACCTACGTCTGTTACGTAAATATATATATAACGTATAGAGCCATACCTACGTCTGTTACGTAAATATATATATAACGTATAGAGCCATACCTACGTCTGTTACGTAAATATATATATAACGTATAGAGCCATACCTACGTCTGTTACGTAAATATATATATAACGTATAGAGCCATACCTACGTCTGTTACGTAAATATATATATAACGTATAGAGCCATACCTACGTCTGTTACGTANGTGTTTGGCAACTTAAGAATCTTTCCCCGAGGGTTGAGATTCCCCTATCTTACCCACAAGGGGGTGAATGATTCTTTTTCTCTTACATGTACCATGTTTTCCCCAATGTGTATCATATACACAATGTAATGATAACGTTACATGCTAAATTCAGGGTTGACGTGACGTTGATGGATTGTTGACGTGACGTCATTGTATTGTTGCAGTGACGTCATACCATTGTTATAAATAGGGGAATCCCCCCGTCTCAACCCTAGGGCGGAGACAGATAAATCTAGCACCGGCAAAACGGGAGATAAATCTGTCAGGTGTGGGAGAAAAAGAAATCTTCACCCCGCCGAGGTTTGACAAGAAATGTAACCCTCGGGATAAAATAAGAAAACTTAACTCTCAGGTGAATTTAAATCTCAACCCTTGGGATATGACAAGAAATCTCCACTCTCTGGTTAGTTAAAGGAAATCTCAACCCTCTTGTGATCTTATTGAATGTCAAACCTTCGGGTTTGCACATTGAAGAATATCCACCCCTTGTCAAGAACTCCGATAAAGGAAAGATTCAATTTAATTTTATATTCACATTATACTCCTATTTTTATATTAACGCGATGTGTTACGTTTTGCTGTTCCGTTAACTAGTCTCACCAAACATATCATGCCGTACACACAGTCCCAACACATGTGTCTGCTCTAAGTACGCATGTACTTGGGATATGACAAATACTTTTAATAAATTCCTATAATGCAGAATTGCCCATTAAATCCCTTCCTGTATTGTATTACGCATCATTAAAAGACAGAAAACGACATCAGTTATTTACGAACATAATCGAATCCGAGTTTGAACCAAGAATGAACCTAGAAACAGGATTCTGATGAGACTATATATATATTACTAACACCATGTAAAACGAAACGGATTATCTTTATCGTCGATAAGTCTCCATCAAACGTTTTAAAGTTCTACAACGGCCGAATTGAGGAAATGCAGCTGTCGTTTAAATACCTGGAGAGGAAGTGATCGATAAAGTGCTGTTGCTTGTGTTGATAGGGAACATCTGAGAAGTGGAAGAAATATCCGGGCGCCATCGACTTGGTCCAGCCTTGTGCTTTAGGTCATCACGAGGTCATTCTTAAAAAGGTCATCCAAGACGTTCTGTCTATGATGTATCATCTGAAGGTCACCAAAGGTCTTCCCAATATCGAACCAACTATATAGAATTTTCTATAGTCTATACGTTATTAGCATTTTAGGAGTTGTTATATATTTTTGGCCGCAGTCTTTACCGGAGCTTTGGTTATTAATTAGTACAAGGCCTGTTTGTATGTCGAACGGGCACTTTATTGATAGTCCCGCCGTGTTCAGCAGGTAACATTTTTCTGTGAACAAGAATGTGCTTGCTGATAATAAAATATACAGCATATTGAAAAGCTTGACCCATGGCAGCGTTTAAAGTCCTGTTGGTTAGTACAGCGTAGTGGTGTACTAAGTCTGCTCCTAACACATGTCATGCATTTTGAATCTTCCAAAAATATGTACATTCATCATATTTTTGCTCGATATCGATGTTTGGCCATTGCAAAATAGTCGTGCATTCCAATACCAAAATTATCCATTATTTTGTGTGGTTGGTAAATGATAGAAGCCAAATAACAGTCAATAATGCTGGAGCGATGAAATTCCTTTATCAAACAACCCAGTGGTACTAAACCAGCAATATCACCTATAGCAACCTATTGTCTCCCAGTGCCGCGTACGTTACGATCTCAATACCTGGTAGAGGAACTATTAGGATGTTTTTAGTTGGTTCATCTTTCATCCTGAGCGTTTGCTACATCCGATTATATATGTCGGCTCGTTTTGTTTTGCTTTGTGGTGCTAAAGTTTTCAATTTTAGTTTTATATGTCGGCTCAATTTTAGCTTTCCGGGTTTTTTTATGTCTTCTTTTGGTTCTCGGAATTGTTTCATACCTTGCTTCTTCCTGTAAATTTTCATTTATGACGTCATGTAACCAGTCTACGCAGTTGGTAACTATGTCGATAGCTTGGTAACTATGTCGATAGCTTGGTAACTATGTCGATAGCTTGCCTGTGATATACAATCTTTCTCCATATGTTGACATTTGGTTTAATGGAGACGACGGTTTCCTGCTGTGAAGCGGTGCGTAGCCAGTGTGTATATAAAGTATATGCGCTGTTGTGTTAAACCACAGACCGACGTGCCGAACAGATATGCACCATATACTGATACATAATTAAGGGAATACACTTTTGAAATTTACACATATTCACTGATGGTTGATAATAACACTGCGTGCCGAAATGTCACAGTGACGTCATTGGATTATTTTGGGTACCTACACAACTATTAACTTCCATCATTATCTGGAATTACGATAATAGGCCAATTACTGAATCCCTCTGTCTCTCTCTGTCTGTCTGTGTTGTGGCTGACTACAAATGGCCACCATTTATGAACGATGTAACTCTCATGGTTCACGACATTGGCTTCACACGGTAGTCTTGCACTCCGCCACTATTTCCTAATGTCACGCCTGATGCGGAGTTCACTTGTTATGTAATAGGGACGGTATGAAGGAGAAAGTGGTCGACAGATGTTTATTCTATCCCGAGTTTCGCTGGCAACCATATGGCTTTCCGTCTGAAATGTGGTATTCATTGTCACAATTTGTGCAAGGGGATGTAAACATATTATTGCCCGAACCACTTACCTTGATATAGAGCGATCTATACCCCGTATGCCTAAGTGGGGTTGGGGGTTGGGGAGGCTAACGAAGAAATGTGATTTGATGTGCGTTCACATTGCAACAGTTAGGGTTTCTGTCGTTCTTTTGTCTTCTTTTTTTTCTTCATTGCTTCTTTTCTTTTTCGGTCTCGTCAACTCTGGATTTTTTTTTATCAGGTATCGGGGTTTTATGCCTCAGCGTTCAGAATATGACATTTCTGTATGAACTTTGTTTTACGCTATTGCTAATTTAAGGATTACCCGGATTAAATGATGATATTTCTGGAGACTTTTAACAAATTATTCATTCTTGCGACCAACGATTCGATACGGAATATTGTACTTCATCGCATGACGTTGATGGTCTACTGTGTTATTATTGTCTGACTTGTATTAACGTCACGGTCGGATGTCTTGTGCTGACCGTGACATTGACCTTAAATAAGCGTAATAGCCTTCGGAAAAGTAAACATGGACTGACGTTATAAGATTTATAATACAGCACACAGAGTTACTGCAGTCTCATTATTGTATGTATCTATATAGATTGGAAGGACTTGTATAGCATACATGGACATTTTGTAGGGACATTACTGCTAGGAAGTGTGTTCACTTCCGGTGTCTGCCAATAAAGTACTACTTATTCGGAAAACCTCGTCGTATAGAGAAAATCTTCACCATAACATTACTGATATATCACCAACAATGGAGCCTGATACCGAACAGTTGGCCGCTAGTAAAGCCATTATATTAGAAACTTGACGCTGAAATACATCAAAAACTTATCACACAAATCCAATATGTAGATTATTGTCCTAATCCCCCGCCAGGGTCTCCCGACGACCGGCGTCACTCAGGAATACCAATGTTAATAAACCAGCTTAACGACCGCAGCCTTTAATATCGCGTCACAATTACACGAGTATTGGTTAAGTCGAGTTATCGGCATTGTTCCTGTGATAAAATCCAGCATCGATTTACCTCCAATGGATGGCGCGCAGGAATAATCGACAGTAAATCACGCACAGACGAGAATTAAACGAGGGTTCCGACGAGAAAAAGAGAAAGAAGTTTCGCCCTGGGTCCTAAGTTATACGCCACGGATGAAGTAAATACGACTTGATTAAACAATAAATAGTTACAGTACCGACTTCTTGATTTAAATAGTAATACTTGTGCAGACGAGAGAAGCGTTGCTGGGTAATTGTATGTGGTTAAAATACATGTAGCCAATCAACGCAATGAGCTGTTTATTGTGTGTTCCTACGTAACAGGAGCGGAGCAGGTATACCAAGTTCTATTGTTGATCAAACAACACGGCTGCAGTCTCGTGCTAATTCTGGCTTCAACAAACGTTCACAGCTGGCATGCTGATGAAACTGACATTCCAGATCCCATGATTTGACTTTGTAGATGTGGCTATCTGATTTACACTCGTCGATTGTCTTAGATGATCGTTAAGATTAGAACAAGTACAATGTTTATTAGATGTACCTTTACCGTTGACTACCTCACGTTTCAGAACTATAGAGAATGTTGAAAGTGTTACGGTTCGTACCTACAATATTTACCAGATACTAGAAATACTTGAGTAGGTCAGACCGGCTGCTTTATGGTTGTGAACGCTGCTATACAACAGATCACGTACACTAATCGCTCCTTTAAAACAATCAACGGAACTACATTGGTATATCATATATTCTTGGAGCTGTCTGTCTTTTCCAAAAATATCACTAGGACTAAATCGAAACGTGAGCACATGTTTAAGGTTCCACCGTATCATTTTCAAGACTGTTGTTTTAAGCAAGTACTTGTTCTGTAATTGTTAAACAATGTGGGTTCATTTTTCAATTGTATATCAAACACATCGTACACTGCTGCTGCACGTTCAGTATTTTCGCGTGCACAATTCTGTAAGGTGTTCGAAAGGCTGCAACGTGCACAATTCTGTAAGGTGTTCGAAAGGCTTCAACGTGCACAATTCTGTAAGGTGTTCGAAATGCTGCAACGTGCACAATTCTGTAAAGTGTTCGAAAGACTGCAACGTGCACAATTCTGTAAGGTGTTTGAAAGGCTGCAACGTGCACAATTCTGTAAGGTGTTCGAAAGGCTGCAACATGCGCATTGCTGTATCATGCACGATGCTGTATATTGTTCTCAATATCTTTTTCGTGCACAACTGTTGCGTGCTCGATACTTTAGTGTGTATATTGCTGTGGCGTGCATATTTATGAAGCGTGCACAATGTTGTAGCGTGCATATTGCTGTGGCATACACAATGCTATAACACATGAGTTTTGTTTTACAATTTTTTCCAGCCTTACGATATGGGTAACGTTCAGAATTAATTGAAAATAAAATGTGAAAAAGGCGACGTTTTCTTTTTTCCCCTTTTCTGTGATAAATGTGTTATTTTTCAAAGATGAATAACATGATAAAATAACTTAAGTATCGTTTCTATTCAATCTGAGTTTAGGAATCTCGCTTAAGGTACGGCAAGACTTATTGAATCCCGTCTACGAAGTGTTATCGGGTAACGCAACGTTACCTATAGTATGTCAAATGTTCGTATTTATGTCAGCGCTGACAGCCCGTCACTAATCGGCACAGAAATACCATTATATCTGCAAGCAGCATGAATCGCTTAAGAATTCCGTATGTACACTGCATTTAATTAATACTTCGAATGACCATTTATATACGCGAGCTAACACGACTGAACAGACACACACACAAGTAAACGAATCGAATTTGAAATTCAAATATTTGCCGAGTGTTTCTATCAATAGATACTCCTGACCCGTTACCGTAAGTCTGTTGAACTAACAGTCGGCGAGGTGTCTAAAATACTAAACCTTTTCAGAGAGTTGGTGTTGTATGGCGTGTCGTGTTAGCTCGGTTATATCGTGTGTTTAAGATGAAAGGAGAGACCCAAGACGTACAGCAACCTTCTTTTGGATCATCGTACAGGTGAGATGAAAAGGGGGGGGGGGGGGGGGGGGGGGGGGGGGGGGGGGGGGGGGGAGTAATTCATAAAGCAGAGAAGAAGAAATCATTTTGCCAAGTTTGGGGGTGAGCTCATTTTGTACATTTTGTTCTTATGCTAAGGTAGAGCTCATGATGTACTGTTTGCCTTCTTGAGAAGGAGCACATTATGTCCATTTTCTTATTTTAAGGTAAAGCTCGTTTTGTAATGTTTGTGTTCTTGAGTGGAAGCTCATTACGTATAGTTTGTTGTATTGGAGGAGAACTCATTGTACACAGTTTATCTATTTAAGGGAGAACTCATTGTACACAGTTTGTCTAGTTAAGGGAGAACTCATTGTGTACAGTTTGTCGTATTGGAGGAGAACTCATTGTACAAAGTTTATCTAATTAAGGGAGAACTCATTGTACACAGTTTGTCTAGTTAAGGGAGAACTCATTGTGTACAGTTTGTCGTATTGGAGGAGAACTCATTGTACACAGTTTATCTAATTAAGGGAAAACTCATTGTACACAGTTTATCTAGTTAAGGGAGAACTCATTGTGTACAGTTTGTCGTATTGGAGGAGAACTCATTGTACACAGTTTATCTAATTAAGGGAAAACTCATTGTACACAGTTTATCTAGTTAAGGGAGAACTCATTGTGTACAGTTTGTCGTATTGGAGAACTCATTGTACACAGTTTGTCTTATTAAGGGGGAACTCATTATGTACAGTTTGTCTTATCAGAGAGAACTCATTGTATGCATTTTGTATTATTGATGGAAAACTCGTTGTATACATTTTGTCGTCTTGGAGGTAAAATCATTGTTTACAGTTTGTCTTGTTGAGGGAGAACTCATTGTGGACATTTTGTCTCAACTAAGGGAACTTCATGTGTACAGCTTGTTTTATTGAGAGATAACTCACTGAGCATTGTTTTTCTTATTGAAGGAGAAGTCGTTGCATACATATTCGTTATATTGGGGGAGAACTCATTGTTTACATTTTTGGCATAAAGAGGAAGAACTCATTGTGAGGTAGGAATCATTATGTAAAGTATGTTTAATTGAGGGAAGAGTCACTGGAAACACGTTTTGCTTATTGATGGAGAACTCATTGTATGTATACATGTCTAGTATAAGGGGGGGGGGGGGGGGGGGGTCGCTCAGCGTATACATTTTGATTAAGATTGAAGCCAGATAAAAGCGTTACGGTGATTTCTGAATTGCATCGTACCAGGTCATTATGTAAATATTGATTATGAAAAGGACTACTCTAACAGGAATCTGCATAACTATTTAAATGTTGGCGTTCCATAACACCTGTCGTGCCCTAGATTTCACGGAGCCAGCAACACACAGAAACCCTCGACGCGGACGGCTTGATCTCGCGGGGGAACAAGATAACTATACTGTACTACATGGATCGACCTGTCAAGGAAATCGAACCTAACACCGGAAAACCGGTTATAACTGTTTTTGTTTTTAACTAGTAATGGGAGAGGGACCGACATACCGGTGTTGACCGATAGGGGGGGTTTTAAACTGATGTTGTGGACGGCCAGGGGGTTATCTATTCATTGATTCTGATACTGATCATGATGTCCTAAGGAGGAATTACTGTTTGAGATTGAATCGCGGTGGTCTCAGCCAAGTCACGTGATTATTAGCCTGTGGTAAGGGGACTACATGTGTAAGTTAGGGTCTTCCGGATAGGAAAAGGTCGACTGTAGTCGGGATTCGGGACTACCTGATGCATGAACGTAAACTGTTTGAACTGTGGGTGGGATAAAGGGTACATATGGACCGCTTTCGTTCATCGTGATCCAGACGGTTGAACCAGAGTTGTTCGTTAATGAAACAAGGTCGGACCCAGTAATCTGATGTTGCTTTCAGGCGAGTTTTGACAAAGCCTTGCAAGGCCTGCATAAACATTGGCAGGTCCGCAAGGATTTATACCTGAAAATATTACATTTAAAAACAGACAAGGTGGTTGTTTCGCATAAACGAACAGGCCCTTGGTTGTATACGCCTGTATTCAAAATGTCAATATTTTAGTAACTGATAAGCGTACCCGGATATACTTAAGACAACCAATTGTGCTCGCCATTACTTTTGTTGTAACTGCCAAAAACGTGATATCGAGATAAAAGGTTTTATTTAACATGAAAATATATTCAGTTTGAACGTTTACTAGATTATATTTAATTACTGTCAAATTAGACCATATGATTATATATTTTCTTGTTTGTGAACCTGAGCTCGTTCAATTTGTGTGGATGTCATATAGATAATAACTATAGTCCTGTATACTTTTTTAAGTCAACATATACAGATAGAAATAAGTGACAATAACACAACAGAGACTGGTAGCCAGTCTGCTGTCAAATATACATAGGGACGGGCGAGACTGGTAACTTTTCTTATTGTGACAGGTGCTTGTCTGAAACCAACTCCATCCTCATATGATGAAGTAGATGTGTTTTTGCGTACAGACACTAGAGAATCGTAGAAGATGTACTACAATCACGTACAATGGCAATGATCATTTCACGTGCATGGTGGTCAATCAGTCTGTTTAGACTACTTCTAGTAGCACCGGAAGTTGACTATCCGGTTATTATTGGAGGGGTTCCGGAGGGTCAGTTGGTCATCCCAAGTGTTCCCCTGCGGTTTGTTATGATATGTATTTACTGTTAATGGATGTTTAAGCTTTTCGTGTGGTTTTTATGACCAACTCATCTGTGTATACACGTGTGCGGGAATTACCCAATCAACGACCAATACCAACATAAGCACGGACACCAAATGAGAGTGAGTCCCAGATAGATCTAACGAACGTTTGAAGGGTAACAAGGAATTTGAGTGGTGTTGTCAGAAATAGATTATTGGAAGGAAACTTCACACACAAGGACGTGAAAAGCACGCGCAGATCTGAAGAGTACATGTACATATAGGTCTTACGGGTGATTGCCATAGAGGACCGTACTTATTTTTGGGTAATATGCACTTAACAAACTCAGTTTTAAGACTTTCTTTTTCAGTTTGAGAGAAGATTTGTTTTATGCTTGAATCGAATAGATTAGAACCTCACCTATTGTATTTCACCACCAGCATGTGCGTTTCATTCACTTCCGGTCAATATTGCTATATGGTACCTTTACCATGAGCTCTATCAACAGCATATATGTATGTATATGCACGTGTAATGTGCCTCTCGGTCATATACCACATAATTCACGTGCTTCCGAGGTTCCTCTGATCATTCTCGGCGTTTGGGGTTATGTTACAAGAATACGCAGTGATAATGTTGATTTATTAAGATAGCTAGCTAGTGTTACTTAGCGGTGAAAACATCGTGATTAAGTAAGTGTTTCATGGAGGGTTTTATGTGTATCCTCGATATTCCCTTACATGTTCTTTTAGTAATTATTTTATACTAATTTCGAAAGTAAATCGAAACCAAAATGATGCATAAGTCTGCGTGTGTTGCGTTGTAGGTTTGTGTGTAACGTTAAGAGAAATTAAATGATTTTGACAACGGCTGTCGTGAGCTGTTTTTGTTTATAGAGTATATAACACAAGGGGGTTCTTGGTTTATGTCGTCTCTTATATTCTCGTGTGACTGTCGGTCACCTTCACCACTACTGTAATACAAACCTGATTAATCTGACACTTTACATAGACAGTAGTTTTGGCTATCTGTTTATATCATCACCGTCTAATGTAGACCAGTAGAGCTGGTCTAAGGTGACGTTCTACCTAACACTATTTACCGGCGTCTTGTACTCAAGTTATCTACCTTAATGTTTTCTTATGATCGTTGTAGATCAGACCCACATGGTGTCATTGTTTGACGTAATTGTGTACTATTTATTTGCGTCATCAGTTAGTTCTAGCACACGCCAGAGTTTTACTGGAATTTTAGAGTGAAACTTTGGAAAAGCAAACGCATGCCAAATTGAGATAGCATATGTCCTTAACATATATATACTTAATTGAAATACAGCAAAATTATTAATCCTATTAAAATTATCATTCTTTTGTTAATAATTGTGGAAATCCTCTTTTTGTGTTCGCTTATCAATAGTGTCCTGTCCTTCATATCCTTTCGGCAACCGTCCTGGCCATTCTCCCATATTCTTACATATACTTTATCCTTAAACTTTACCATTACCAAGTATAGAGTATCACTGTGACTTTACACATTGTATAGACTTTTTTGGCGTTCCTAAACTACATGTACTATAGCATTGAAATGGGCCACTGATATTTGTCTGTACTTTCGACCTCCAAAGTCCCCCAAAACTTCAACATGTCGACGTCGTTCGAGTATAAGCTCAGTTCGTGAAATGCGTTTCAAGTGATCGCTCACAAATGATGCCGAGTACCTCCCGGAAGTGCAAATACTGGTCGGCATATCCATCATGCCGTCCTGTTCCTGTCAGGAGAGTGACAGCCAACGGTACTCCACAATGGCTGATTCCGCAGTTCGTCACTGCGGCGAGAGAATGTCTGTACACGTCACCTGCTGAAAGTCACTGAGTTTATATCCTCCCCACAATCGTTAAACATATGCAGCTAAAAACAGCTCTCTCGTCACGCCATTGCCAGAAGTTTGGTTTTATTATATTTCGAAACCTGCCAGAACCTATTGTCTAAAAATAACCATTTGTCTTGGTCGTGTATGTGTTTGGCATATATAGCACACTAAGCACAGTCCATAGATGTAAGAGTTGATAAACACGTCCGTTATATAATCTGAGGGTTTGGTGTAAACCCGCAAACCAGTGAAAGTACGGAACATCACGGCTCAGACATATCGCTGTGTCATCGCTCTACCTTATCGTCTTCATCATACATTTATATATAAAACAGTCGAGTTGTCGTCACTGTCCAGGTGTGGCCGTATCGTTCTATTGTTAACCGTTATCAGCAGCTCACGTGTACGCCTGATTGGTCGAATACAATGCTTACTATGACTCATTGGAGTTCTGAAGACAGACAGTTACGGTGTATGACGTAAATATATAGGTGTTTCGCTTATCTTATCTCATCTTTTGATATAAAAGACAACTTTCAACGTCGGTACAGGTTGCACACGGATCTGCTGCTAAGATAAACGACACTGGTTAATACCATAAATAAACACAACACTTTCAAAACTAAATTAGACTCATACGATTTGATTTAATGTCGCACGTTTCGAGCTCCATAGTCAATAGTGCCAGGATTAGCATTGTGTTAAACGGTGGTGACTCGACTGTCCACGTGTCAAGACAGGGTCTCTACAAACAGATGATAACAGCGGGGTTAGTCAGGCCTCATCACTAATGATCGACAGGTCCGTGCTCCCACAACTTCCGGTGTCTTTATTCCCGGTCCCTGGTAAGTGCATATATGTGAAAAATTGGCTTGCAAACACTAGAACGACTACAGACCATAGCTTGTATCAGCCAAAGCAATAAAACGCTGAATAACGCTTTCAATGTTACGCTCTTTATAGAAACAGTTCGCCAAGTCATTTTTATTGTATGCTTTTATATTAAATTCCAGCCAAAGTTTACCCCAGAGTGGTAAAATCACCCTTATTAAGTTTACTTACGTTACAGTTGGTCTGACCGCAACACGTGGTTTTAATGGTATTGCGATCGACATCAAAAATGTGAAAGTTTTGACGTAACGTTTACAGATGGTAATGATATACTTTCACCTTATAAATAGAGTTATCATAATGATTAGAATATTTTATTTGATTCACGTGCTTTTACTAGTGTGTATTTGATTTCTCTCGCGTCTGTTACCCCGGAACCTGCCTACGCTTCACTGGAAATGCATGTACAAACGTTCAATCGGCCCTGATAGTGGGGTTCTCCGCGGTTCGCTTGTATTAGCGCCTGTGGAGTCCTGTCGAGCTGGGTGTACTTGGGCTGGATCAGAGCTTCATTGCTGTTCCGTGTGGCTTGTGTATGGGATATTTTTCCAGGACCACCGTTACGCTCTCCCTAACTTTCTCCCGTCCGTACACAGCCCCGAGAGGTTACCATTCTGTTCTTATCGTTAATTCCATTCACGGAATCTTGAAGAATAGCCCTCCTTATCAACAGGTCGGTAAGGGTGTCTCGAGTGCACCAGTGATAGGGTTGATACCACTTCAGTGTCAAAACAAGGATACACAACGTGTTAAGTTGTTTAATTGTGCTTCTAAACGAAATGCACTGCAGCTGTGTGGAAAGGCTATGATTTTACACCGAATTGCAGAGTAAAAACAAATCGTTGGCAATTTTTTGGCAATTTGTTTGGCGGAGACAAGCTAATTCTGTTGCTTTTTATGTCAGATACGTTTACAGGTTTACGAGGAAGCATGACAAGTTTATAAGCTTTTGTCACTTGATTCAGAAATCAACACCAGTAGCACGTGCACATGTGACTGACAGATGTCGTCTTGGAATGGCAGACTTCCGGTTTGCGATATAACAGACAAGACAATTTAGACAGCAATGCAAAAACAAAAACGGATTGTTGTGAAAGTCGAAACACTGAAGAGTTTCCAACAGGAGGGTTTGTTTTCTATTCCGATAAGCTCCACATTAAAAGGGATTGTGTATTTCATCAAATTTCAAAGACGGAATTTCTTATTTATCTAGGCGATAGCGGTAAGTAACCCCTTCAGAAGAATGCTGACTATCTTTGTGTGGGCTTTTATACTGAGTATGCAATTTGATACGGGAACCAACTTTTTCACTTTCTAGCCATCTGGTGTAATATTTTCATAGCTGCCGTGATATTTGTTATAAATGGATATGTAACAGTATGATGATTGGCATTGTAATCCTTGTAACTTGGAATCTATGTTGTATTTACTACGAATAGAATCTGCTGTATAGAAGTAATACCACACACAATTTATTTAAAAGAGTTAATACCACAAATAATTTATTTTTGGTTCTATCTGTTGATAAAACACTATTCCAACGACTGCCTTTCATATATCAATGTACCTGATCATGGGGTTGTAGCACCTATCGTATATCGATGTACCTGATCATGGGTTTGTAGCACCTATCGTTTATCAATGTGCCGGGCCCTTCCGGTTTGTCACAGACTTACCGTAATGCTAAAGCGTATAGCCGTCACAACAGTGTACCTATGACTGAGTCACCACTCCTGGTTGGTATATACCCCCATGTGTCAGACTTAGGGTACATTATTTACTTGGTGCTACATCACTACTACATAACCTGTATGTCAACAACAGTCAAGTGTGTGTAAAGTGGTACCATATGGCGTAGCCACCTGTTCCGGCTTATATAACCTATCCCTGTGTTCGTATCTACGACTGAACCATAACCACATCCAAGTATTGGAACTACTCTCTATTTAAACCACACCGAAGATTTGGTACCACTCATAGCCTCCGTATTTACAACCGTACAATAACTACTTGTATGTTCCGATACCGTAACAGCATTCGAACCAAGGTCACAGCTGTTCCACAACCAAGTTTAGGTACCCTTTCTGGTCTCCTCGTCCACAACTTACCATAACCTGGCGTACTGTTATGTACCACCGATATAAGTCTTCTGGAACCTCTCGCTGTGTTTCATAAATATATCGGGCTATTTCCATGGTAACGGATTTTCAGTGAAATATTGGAATACCCATGAAATGCTTATGGTTTATCCTTATGTACTATGAATATTGTATAAACCCTAACAACAGTCTGTCTACAGAACCGTTCGGTTGACAAAGGACCGAAATTTCTTCTAAATGTGGATGGGGTTTTTTTTTTATACTTTTCACATTAATTGTAAAATTAAAATGCTCTTCTTCCACTGGATGTTTAAGTCTACCAATAAAACGAAATCATGCACTGATTGAGTGATCGCTGCATCATATAACACTTATAACTGTATAATCACAGATCACCTTCAATTTACCATATAGTAATCTTAACCTCTTTGCAAATCTACATCTTACTGCCCATATCACATCGCCTGCATGGAAAACAATTATTTGTCACCTAGAAGGCCCCAAGACATTTCCAAGACATTTCAAACGTGTCCAAATATGGAATATAGTGGGACGCAATACCCATCTTAGTCCTTCTTGAATCGCTCAATGTCCTTACTTATACTTCAGGAAATACTGTTATGATAAGAAATACACACTTCCTATGAGTGTTCACCTATTGCTTTCTTTTTTAAGAAAGCAACTTGTCATTATATTTATACACATTCAGTTAAAACGGACCTAGGACCGATACCCGTCCTCGTTCAGTTCAAACGCCATATGACCAAGATCCTTCCTTGTAAAGGACCATGGGATCAATATTGTCATATTTACGGTCTGTACTTTTACAATTCCCGTCTACATGTGTTTTCCTTATTTTATAACAAAGCTCACATTCAATGAACATTTAGTCATGTTTAATCGTTTTTTTGCTGATCATGTTTTGCCTTCACGTCAGGTTTGCTATCATACAATACGCCACTGTAAACTTTGTACTTTACGTGTTTACTGTAAGCTGATCTGTTACACGGTACTAAATCAATATACGTATATCAAAAGTAAAATGCTTGTTTGAAGTCATTAATACAAAGGTCAAGGTCACGCCTTTGACACACTTTTGGATTAGCTGTCTTACTTCTACGGTAGTTCAACCTAAAATGGACAAAGTACTCTAGCCTGTCATTGTAGTGTATGGTTAGATTGATTGCATTTAAGTAGGTTACTACCGTGTTTGTACTTACTATAGACTCTTTAATACAATACTTCCTTTATATTCAAGAATTCTATCAATGATCCACCAAAAGTCAAAAAAGTATTAATGGGGTTTATTTTATGTAGACCAGCATCATGCTGACTATGCTTTCTACATAATTATATTGTTGTATATTGTTGTCGTTCTTTATGTTTCTGAAGTATTGTTAAGCCAGCCATAACTACAAACACCGTTTGTTTAAGTACGACTTGTAGTGAAATAAAAATAAAACACGTCTCGTTTTATTATCGTTTGGTCTGGTCCCGAACTGTTTAAAAAGATGCACATTTTGTCTGTGGCTGTGTTTATTTAGCACGCCAACTGTTGTAAATAACAAACTCCTAACTACAAATCTGTGGAAGTCGTTACCTCAAGTGGGGATCTGAGGCTATAACAGAGAGCAGGTACTGACGAGACTCGATATATCTGAAATACCGTAACAGATCAACTACCGAGACACAATTAGTCTGTACTTTAGCTTAATTATACGGAGAGTCAAAGATATTGTACTGAGACACATACGGAGAGTCAAAGATATTGTACCGAGACACATACGGAGAGTAACAGATAGTGTACCGAGACACATACGGAGAGTAACAGATAGTGTACCGAGACACATACGGAGGGTAAAAGATATTGTACCGAGACACATACGGAGAGTCAAAGATATTGTACCGAGACACATACGGAGAGTCAACGATATTGTACCGAGACACATACGGAGAGTAAAAGATATTGTACCGAGACACATACGGAGAGTCAAAGATATTGTACCGAGACACATACGGAGAGTCAACGATATTGTACCGAGACACATACGGAGAGTCAAAGATATTGTACCGAGACACATACGGAGAGTAAAAGATATTGTACCGAGACACATACGGAGAGTCAAAGATATTGTACCGAGACACATACGGAGAGTAAACGATATTGTACCGAGACACATACGGAGAGTCAAAGATATTGTACCGAGACACATACGGAGAGTAAAAGATATTGTACCGAGACACATACGGAGAGTCAAAGATATTGTACCGAGACACATACGGAGAGTAAACGATATTGTACCGAGACACATACGGAGAGTCAAAGATATTGTACCGAGACACATACGGAGAGTAAAAGATATTGTACCGAGACACATACGGAGAGTCAAAGATATTGTACCGAGACACATACGGAGAGTAAACGATATTGTACCGAGACACATACGGAGAGTCAAAGATATTGTACCGAGACACATACGGAGAGTAAACGATATTGTACCGAGACACATACGGAGAGTCAAAGATATTGTACCGAGACACATACGGAGAGTAAACGATATTGTACCGAGACACATACGGAGAGTAAACGATAGTGTACCGAGACACATACGGAGAGTAAACGATATTGTACCGAGACACATACGGAGAGTCAAAGATATTGTACCGAGACATATACGGAGAGTAAACGATAGTTTACCGAGACACATACGGAGAGTCAAAGATATTGTACCGAGACACATACGAAGAGTCAAAGATATTGTACCGAGACACATACCGAGAGTAACAGATATTGTACCGAGACAAATACGGAGAGTCAAAGAAATTGTACTGAGACACATACGGAGAGTAAAAGATATTGTACCGAGACACATACGGAGAGTAAACGATATTATACCGAGACACATACGGAGAGTCAAAGATAGTGTACCGAGACACATACGGAGAGTAAACGATATTATACCGAGACACATACGGAGAGTCAAAGATA
>NW_018404097.1:45040-51749 GCF_002113885.1 Mizuhopecten yessoensis
AGACACATACGGAGAGTAACAGATAGTGTACCGAGACACATACGGAGAGTAACAGATAGTGTACCGAGACACATACGGAGAGTCAAAGATATTGTACGGGACTCAATTACACTGCACCTTGAATAATGTTGTGCCGGGACTCAAATAGGCTGTTGGAAAAATCACTAATACTGTACAGGGACTAAATTATAACGTACAGAGACACAATCATACTGTATACTAGGAATCAATTATACTGAACAAAGACTCAATTATCCTGTACCTTAGCTCAATTATACGGAGAGTAAAATATATCATTCCTTGACCGAGTCATCTTGTACCTTTACAGAGAGTCACAGATATTGCGCCGTAACTCAATTATCATGTACATGGAATATTATTGTATATATACCGGGACTCGTTACACTGTACCTAGACTCATTATACTGTACCGAGACTCATTATTCTATACAGAGACTAGACTCATTCTACTGTACCGAGACTCGTTATACTGTACAGAGACTCATTATACTGTACTGAGACTCGTTATACTGTACCGAGACTCATTATTCTATACAGAGACTAGACTCATTCCACTGTACCGAGACTCATTATACTGTACAGAGAACTCGTTACACTGTACCTAGACTCATTATACTGTACAGAGACTCATTATACTGTACTGAGACTCGTTATACTGTACCGAGACTCATTATACTCTACAGAGACTCATTATACTGTACCGATACTCATTATACTGTACCCAGACTCATCATACTGTACCGAGATTCATTATATTGTACCCAGCCTCATTATACTGTACAGAGACTCATTATCCTGTACAGAGACTCGTTATACTGTACCGAGACTCATTATTCTATACAGAGACTAGACTCATTCTACTGTAGTTATACTGTACCGAGACTCATTATTCTATACAGAGACTAGACTCATTCTACTGTACCGAGACTCGTTATACTGTACCGAGACTCATTACTGTACCGAGACTCATTATACTGTACAGAGAACTCGTTACACTGTACCTAGACTCATTATACTGTACCTAGACTCATTATTCTATACAGAGACTAGACTCATTCTACTGTAGTTATACTGTACCGAGACTCATTATACTGTACAGAGACTTTATACTGTACAGAGACTCATTATACTGTACTGAGACTCGTTATACTGTACCGAGACTCATTATTCTATACAGAGACTAGACTCATTCTACTGTACCGAGACTCATTATACTGTACAGAGACTTTATACTGTACAGAGACTCATTATACTGTCCAGAGACTCGTTATACTGTACCGAGACTCATTATACTGTACCGAGACTCATTATACTGTACCCAGACTCATCATACTGTACCGAGATTCATTATATTGTACCCAGACTCATTATACTGTACAGAGACTCATTATACTGTACAGAGACTCATTATACTGTACCGAGACTCATTATATTGTACACAGACTCATTATACTGTACAGAGACTCGTTATACTGTACCGAGACTCATTATATTGTACCCAGACTCATTGTATTGTACCCAGACTCATTATTCTGTACAGAGACTCATTATACTGTACCGAGGCTCATTATACTGTACCCAGACTCATTATACTCTACAGAGACTCATTATACTGTACCGAGACTCATTATACTGTACCCAGACTCATCATACTGTACCGAGACTCATTATATTGTACCCAGACTCATTATATTGTACCCAGACTCATTATACTGTACAGAGACTCATTATACTGTACAGAGACTCGTTATACTGTACAGAGACCCATTATACTGTACAGAGACTCATTATACTGTACCCAGACTCATAATACTTTACCCAGACTCTTAATACTGTACAGAGACTCGTTATACTGTACAGAGACTCATTATACTGTACAGAGACTCATTATATTGTACCCAGACTCATCATACTGTACAGAGACTCATTATACTGTACAGAGACTCATTATACTGTACCGAGACTCATTATACTGTACAGAGACTCATTATACTGTACCCAGACTCATGATACTTTACCCAGACTCATAATACTGTACAGAGACTCGTTATACTGTACCGAGACTCATTATTCTATACAGAGACTAGACTCATTCTACTGTACCGAGACTCATTATACTGTACCCAGACTCATAATACTTTACCCAGACTCATAATACTGTACAGAGACTCGTTATACTGTACCGAGACTCATTATACTCTACAGAGACTCATTATACTGTACCGAGACTCGTTATACTGTACAGAGACTCATTATACTGTACAGAGACTCATTATATTGTACCCAGACTCATTATACTGTACCGAGACTCATCGTACTGTACAGAGACTCATTATATTGTACCCAGACTCATTATACTGTACAGAGACTCATTATACTGTACCCAGACTCATTATACTGTACAGAGACTCATTATACTGTACCCAGACTCATTATACTGTACCCAGACTCATAATACTGTACAGAGACTCGTTATACTGTACCGAGACTCATTATACTGTACAGAGACTCATTATATTGTACCCAGACTCATTATACTGTACAGAGACTCATTATATTGTACCGAGACTCATTATACTGTACCGAGACTCATTATACTGTACAGAGACTCGTTATACTGTACCGAGACTCATTATACTGTACAGAGACCCATTATACTCCAGAGAGACTCATTATACTGTACCAAGACTCATTATACTGTACAGAGACTCATTATACTGTATAGAGACTCATTATACTGTACAGAGACTCATTATACTGTACAGAGACTCATTATACTGTACCGAGACTCGTTATACTGTACCGAGACTCATCATACTGTACAGAGACTCGTTATACTGTACCGAGACTCATTATATACTGTACCGAGACTCGTTATACTGTACAGAGACTCGTTACACTGTACAGAGACTCATCATACTGTACCGAGACTCGTTATACTGTACAGAGACTCGTTATACTGCACAGAGACTCATTATACTGTACCGAGACTCGTTATACTGTACAGAGACTCGTTATACTGTACAGAGACTCATCATACTGTACAGAGACTCGTTATACTGTACCGAGACTCATCATACTGTACCAAGACTCATCATACTGTACAGAGACTCATCATACTGTACCGAGACTCATCATACTGTACCGAGACTCATCATACTGTACCGAGACGCATCATACTGTACCGAGACTCGTTATACTGTACCGAGACTCATCATACTGTACAGAGACTCGTTATACTGTACCGAGACTCATCATACTGTACCGATACTCATCATACTGTACAGAGACTCATCATACTGTACCGAGACGCATCATACTGTATAGAGACTCATTATACTGTACTGAGACTTCGTCACACAGAGTGACAGGAGTAAAGGAAAGATATCACGGACTCGACATACAGAACTGAGAGAAGGCCCAAGATAACATAACTGATAACTGACTATGATTGGTCTTAGAGAGTCCAATGTATCAGGATAACGTCGAGGTCCCAACTATGTCTGTCCTGCTATATAGTCATAGCTACCATATTTGTCTCAAACAGAAATCTCAAGGCAGGTTCGATTTGGGCTCGCCATAGTTCGGTCCTAATATGTGAACACAGTCTAAAAGACAGCAAGGAGACATACTGAAAGAATAAATCAAAATAAATAGATTGAAATCAAACTGTTACACAGTTAGAACAGATATGTACTTGGTTGAATGCTTTAAACAGATAATTTGGTCCTTGACAAGTTCCACCAAACCTACACCCTGTCATCGTGCCAGACAATGGTTCATCGCTGGTCTGGCGTGGGTTTGACAGTCGCTGACAGGCACTGTCAGTGTACGGACGTGTGAATGGTACGGGTGTTGTTTATGTACACCATGGTGCTCCTAACACATTTTATTGCACTTACGGGACGTGGGTGCTATGACCTTAGGTTCACGTGCGAACAAGGACAAAACTAGGTCGTAATTTTTTGTTTTGGACATTTGGACAAGCGATTAAGTGGTTCATTTATGAATGGTTGACCGACAACAAAGTTCACACCGAGAAGTTAGGATTGAACCTGTTAGCTAAGTTACCGGCTAATGTAAGATAGGTCAAGGTCATGTGCGTCCTTCTCATGTTGCCATGTCTGCTGAAAAAAATCTCGGTTTGGATTCTGCAGCCTCTTCTAAAATTGTAGAGGTATTAGTTTTTGTTGTCGGAGAGTATCAATTTGCCGTCTTTGGGTTTTCCTTATAAAGTCGAATTCTTTCTACTAAATTGTGAATTTTTAAATAATTCTCTCTTGTCACATACATTATGATTCGTTCTCTCTTTGTCACATATATCATGATTCGTTCTCTCTTGTCACATACATTATGATTCGTTCTCTCTTGTCACATATATTACGATTCGTTCTCTCTGTCACATACATTATGATTCGTTCTCTCTGTCACATACATTATGATTCGTTCTCTCTTGTCACATATATTATGATTCGTTCTCTCTTGTCACATAAATTATGGTTCGTTCACTCTTGTCACATTTATTATGGTTCGTTCTCTCTGTCACATACATTATGATTCGTTCTCTCTTGTCACATATATTATGATTCGTTCTCTCTTGTCACATATATTATGATTCGTTCTCTCTGTCACATACATTATGATTCGTTCACTCTTGTCACATTTATTATGGTTCGTTATCTCTGTCACATATATTATGATTCGTTCTCGCTTGTCACATATATTATGGTTCGTTCTCTCTTGTCACATACATTATGATTCGGTCTCTCTTGTCACATACATTATGATTCGTTCTCTCTTGTCACATTTATTATGATTCGTTCTTTCTTGTCACATACATTATGATTCGTTCTCTCTTAGCACATATATTATGATTCGTTCTCTCTTGTCACATATATTATGATTCGTTCTCTCTTAGCCCATATATTATGATTCGTTCTCGCTTGTCACATATATTATGATTCGCTCCCTCTTGTCACATACATTATGGTTCGTTCTCTCTTGTCACGTTTATTATGATTCGTTCTCTCTTGTCCCATATATTATGATTCGTTCACTCTTGTCACATTTATTATGATTCGTTCTTTCTTGTCACATACATTATGCTTCGGTCTCTCTTGTCACACACATTATAATTCGTTCTCTCTTGTCACATGTATTATGGTTCGTTCTCTCTTGTCACGTTTATTATGATTCGTTCTCTCTTGTCACATACATTATGATTCGGTCTCTCTTGTCACACACATTATGATTCGTTCTCTCTTGTCACATACATTATGATTCGTTCTCTCTTGTCACATATATTAAGTTTTGTTCTCTCTGTCACATATATTATGATTCGTTCTCTCTTGTCACATACATTATGATTCGTTCTCTCTTGTCACATACATTATGATTCGTTCTCTCTTGTCACATACATTATGATTCGTTCTCTCTTGTCACATATATTATGATTCGTTCTCTCTTGTCACATACATTATGATTCGTTCTCTCTTGTCACATATATTATGATTCGTTCTCTCTTGTCACATACATTATGATTCGTTCTCTCTTGTCACATATATTATGATTCGTTCTCTCTTGTCACATACATTATGATTCGTTCTCTCTTGTCACATATATTATGATTCGTTCTCTCTTGTCACATATATTATGATTCGTTCTCTCTTGTCACATATATTATGATTCGTTCTCTCTTGTCACATACATTATGATTCGTTCTCTCTTGTCACATATATTATGATTCGTTCTCTCTTGTCACATACATTATGATTCGTTCTCTCTTGTCACATACATTATGATTCGTTCTCTCTTGTCACATATATTAAGTTTTGTTCTCTCTGTCACATATATTATGATTCGTTCTCTCTTGTCACATACATTATGATTCGTTCTCTCTTGTCACATATATTATGATTCGTTCTCTCTATAGTTTAATTACTTCTAGCTAAAGTACGATTATTATAAATATGGATCTAAGATGTAAAAAAAATATTTTTATATATAGTGTATTTATTTCTAACGATATCTATCCTTCAGTATAGTATAATTATTTTTGGTGGGCTATACATATGCAAGAACATGTATATCTATATACAAGTATATATAAACCAGAATACGTATTATTTTTTAGATAATTACTATGATGTGTTGTGCTTACATATGAAGTTGTGATAAAATAATTTGTTTCTTCTTTATGTAAGACCAATGTCTGACGGTTTGTGACGAGAGAGGACCAGTACCTATCACAGTTAGAGGGTCACGTGACTCTCACCGTCACCGGTGGCTATTTGGTCAATGTCTGACGGTTTGTAACGAGAGATGACCATTACCTATCACAGTTACAGGGTCACGTGACTCTCACCGTCACCGGTGGCTATATGGTCAATGTCTGACGGTTTGTAACGAGAGATGACCAGTACTTATCACTGTTAGAGGGTCACGTTACTCTCACCGTCACCGGTGGCTATATGGTCAATGCCTGACGGTTTGTGACGAGAGATGACCAGTACCTATCACAGTTAGAGGGTCACGTTACTCTCACCGTCACCGGTGGCGATATGGTCAATGTCTGACGGTTTGTGACGAGAGATGACCATTACCTATCACAGTTAGAGGGTCACGTGACTCTCACCGTCACCGGTGGCTATATGGTCAATGTCTGACGGTTTGTAACGAGAGATGACCA
>NW_018404097.1:54959-88681 GCF_002113885.1 Mizuhopecten yessoensis
ACTCTCACCGTTACCAGTGGTTATATGGTCAATGTCTGACGGTTTGTGACGAGAGATGACCAGTACCTATCACAGTTAGAAAGTCACATTACTCTCACCGTTACCGGTGGCTATATGGTCAATGCCTGACGGTTTGTGACGAGAGATGATCGGTACCTATCACAGTTACAGAGTCACGTTACTCTCACCGTTACCAGTGGTTATATGGTCAATGTCTGACAGTTTGTGACGAGAGATGACCAGTACCTATCACAGTTAGAGGATCACGTTACTCTCACCGTTACCAGTGGTTATATGGTCAATGTCTGACAGTTTGTGACGAGAGATGACCAGTTCCTATCACAGTTAGAGGGTCACGTTTCTCTCACCGTTACCAGTGGTTATATGGTCAATGTCTGACGGTCTGTGACGAGAGATGACCAGTACCTATCACAGTTAGAGAGTCACATTACTCTCACCGTTACCGGTGGCTATATGGTCAATGCCTGCCGTTTGTGACGAGAGATGATCGGTACCTATCACAGTTACAGAGTCACGTTAATCTCACCGTTACCAGTGGTTATATGGTCAATGTCTGACGGTCTGTGACGAGAGATGACCAGTACCTATCACAGTTAGAGTGTCTCGTTACTCTCACCGTTACCAGTGGCTATATGGTCAAGGCCTGACGGTTTGTGACGAGAGATGACCAGTACCTATCACAGTTAGAGTGTCTCGTTACTCTCACCGTTACCAGTGGTTATATGGTCAATGTCTGACGGTTTGTGACGAGAGATGACCAGTACCTATCACAGTTAAAGGGACACGTGACTCTCACCTTCACCAGTGGTTATATGGTCAATGTCTGACGGTTTGTGACGAGAGATGACCAGTACCTATCACAGTTAGAGGGACACGTGACTCTCGTCGTCACCAGTGGCTATATGGTCAATGTCTGACGGTTTGTGACGAGAGATGATCAGTACCTATCACAGTTAGAGGGTCACGTGACTCTCACCTTCACCAGTTGTTATATGGTCAATGTCTGGTTGTTTGTGACGAGAGATGACCAGTACCTATCACAGTTAGAGGGACACGTGACTCTCGCCGTCACCAGTGGTCTATACCGCTGATGTCTGTTAAATTCTCTCCATCAAATTACTCCCCAGATATAAATGTACAGTGGACAAACGTGACCGGCATACCATTAACTATCCGCCACGGGTGCTGATACCAGTTTTGTATGCAAATCGACGTCACCTACAGTTCTGTCTATAAATCTAGAATACAGTCATCGAGGGCCAAGTAGACCTCCGTATAAATTATTTCTAAGTCAAATTTCGACATCACCTCCTCCTCCTCCTCCTGTTCATTGAACCCGACTTACATCACTATTGGGGCGTATACGTAATGATATTGGATCACGAACGAAGTAATCGTATGGGTTTTGTTCTTTTCCCTTTCCGATATTTATAAAAAGTTGAGTTGCTGAGCTCTAATAGGTAGTAATGGAGAGGTTGTGGACCAGACAAAGAGTTCGACTTACATTGTATTTTAAAACAATCATCGAATTTTCTTGTTTTTTCAGTTGAGAATGATATCGGGATAACAACACAGACACACGATGACGAAGAAACTGATAATCCCGGGTACATTTGAGCTGAAGAACATTCTCCAGGAGAAGGGACCCCTGCCACACCCAAAGAAACCCCGGATCCGGAAGTGCGAGCTCATCCAAGATGTGTCCAAGTTCAAGGACGTCGACGAACATGCGGCTAAGGTAGGACAAGCTTGTGAACAAAAAACAAACGGAAAAGACGTTTTTATCTATACGAATGACATGTCAGGGTTATATATCACAATGTACTGTAACCATGGTGTTATCCGTTATCAGACAGGATGGTTGAAATTCCTTGTGGGATGCATTCCATCACATTCACATTCAAAGAAATCATAATTGTCTTTGTTTATCTGTCCTATAACATGCGTACACTTCAGATTTATAAATTGTAGTTAATGTAAGCAGTCGGTAGACAATTAGGTTTGTCTGCCTACGCGCCGTTGGATTTACTATAGATCGGGCACTTGTCGATATTTCTCAGAAAAAAACCTCCAGCATGCGTCAGTAAAATTCCAGCATGCCGAAGTAAAAAATATTAAGGAAATTGCTCAAAGTGTATGTAACTTAAATAAATTCAATAACATCTCATAAAAACGACAGTTGTAATATCGGCAAAGATTTTTACACAATTTGTTGATACGGAGTATGGAAGCTAAACAGCAGCATATGGTTCTTCAATGGTAAATACGCCGGCAGATTCAACATGTGTTTGATTCCTAGAAAGTCGCCGTCAGACGTTCTTGCTGATTTTGGAAAAATACTTATAACAAATAACTGCACAGGTCATCATGCTTTTGTTATGTAAATTGTTTTGCAGTAGAGCCCAATATAAAAAAAAAATTCTTGTCTTCCTATGAACGTGAGATTATGAACTAACACTAAACAATGTAATTACGCCGCTAAATTAGCTTTCTGTGACGGAACATTTGCGGCAATGTGTGGTGCTAGTGCTTTGTTCGTTATTTTTTTTTGTCAAAATGCTTTGACTCAACAGAGACATTATGTTCATAGGCTAGACCTCATTAAAACGAACTAAGTCACAGGGCTCAGTACAGACTCCCAAACATCAAACAGCTCGGCATATATATCTGGTTTACTAATAAGTAACGTTGAACCAGATTCGACTTGAACACAGCTAGTCTCGTTCAACCAGACGCTTGATCACTTGTATCGGCGTAGCTTGCGCAGGCAACAAGAGTGGTTGAACGAGACTAACGAAATAGCCTGCTAGTAGTCGTGAATGTTCACTTACCCTGAAACGTCAGTGTACGTAAGGTTACGGCCGCTACAGAGGACGCTTTTACTTCAGAACTGACTTAATGAAAGAAATCAAACGTTTGTGCTTGTGTTATTGGTACAACAATAATAGTTGTACACGCTGTGTGTACGGCAAGCAAGTATTCCGTACCCCACCGTTCAAATCAGCCCCATCTTTGATGTGAACGGAGATAACTGCGATTAGACGGAATACCACTCCGCCGTCTTGATCAAACGATAGCGCGCTCAATCTAATGATTAAAGACTTTGGGATAATAAAACATTCAATTCTTACGTAATTTAAAGACAGGTTTAGTGAGTCTGTGCACACAATGTTGTTTAATACTGACGTCATATTTACATTATTAACGGGAATGTGTTGTTTAACACTGACGTCATATTTACAGTATTAACAGGAATGTGTTGTTTAACACTGACGTCATATATACAGTATTAACAGGGAATGTGTTGTTTAACACTGACGTCATATTTACAGTATTAACAGGAATGTGTTGTTTAACACTGACGTCATATTTACAGTATTAACGGGAATGTGTTGTTTAACACTGACGTCATATTTACAGTATTAACAGAAACGTGTTGTTTAACACTGACGTCATATTTACAGTATTAACAGGGGTGTGTTGTTTATCGTTGACGTCATATTTATAGTATTAACAGGGATGTGTTGTTTATCGTTGACGTCATATTTACAGTATTAACAGGGATGTGTTGTTTATCGTTGACTTAACATGAGTGTGTTGTTTAACACCGACGTCAAAGATACAGTATTAACAGGAATGTGTTGTTGAAAGGGAATGTGTTGTTTATCCTTGACGTCATATTTACAGTATTAACAGGGATGTGTTGTTTATCCTTGACGTCATATTTACAGTATTAACAGGGATGTGTTGTTTATCGTTGACTCATATTTACAGTATTAACAGGGATGTGTTGTTTATCGTTGACTTAACAGGAATGTGTTGTTTAACACCGACGTCAAAGATACAGTATTAACGGGAATGTGTTGTTTAAAGGGAATGTGTTGTTTATCACTGACGACATAGGTATTGTATTATCGAGAGTTGTGGTGTGTATCGTTGGCGTCATATATACTGTATTAACTTCCTTCTGTAGGTCTAATTGAGGCAGGCGTTGCGGAAGGCTCTATTCTTGGCCCACTTTTATTTCTTATATTTATTAATGACATAGCAGATATTTTTGAATCAACGTCTCGTCTTTTTGCAGACGATACAGCATTACTTAAGTCATCTTCATCTTGTCTAGAAATTCAAGAAACTTTAAATAGAGACCTAGATATCTTAAATATTTGGTCAAAAACCTGGTTGGTTAATTTTAATCCTGAAAAAAAAGGTGTATTGTTTATTTCGAATTCAATCGATATCAAAGAAGATTTAGATTTAGAATTTGATGGGAAAGTCTTAAACTTTACAGATTATCATAAACATTTAGGGGTATCTTTTGATTCGAATGCAAAGTGGGGGGATCATGTAAATGCAATTTACACTTCTGTTATGAAAACAAATAATGTCTTACGGAAACTGAAACTCTTATTAAGTAGGGATGCTCTTTTAATTATTTACAAGACTTTCATTTTACCTGTTTTAGAATATGCTTGTGAGTTGTGGGACGGTTGCACTGTTTTTGAATCTGAAAAGTTAAAAAAAAGCCCAACGTGAAGCTGCTCGCATTATATTAGGACTTCCTTCATATACCCCTATTAATACTTTATATCACGAAACTAGTCTTGAAACTTTATCTAGTCGCAGAAAACGGAGGAAACTTCAACTATTGTATAAGATGCATATTAAATTAACTTCTGATTACTTCAATTATCTTTTGCCGCCTTTATCTGGAGAAAATAATCGTTACGCTTTACGTAACAATAATAACTATAGGATTCCTCCTTTCAGATTATCTCTTACTAACTCTTCTTTTCTACCTTCTACTCTTCATTACTGTAATAACTTAGAAAATTCGGTTCGATCCCTAACCCTCTATTGATCATTCAAATCCTGTTTAACGTAAAATATTCAGTCAAGTCCACCTATTTACTTTAAAATCGGAAATCGTAAACTTAATATTTTGCATACTAAGCTCCGACACCAGTGCAGTTCACTTAATTATGACCTTTTTAGTGTTAACCTTCTTGAGAGTGCATCTCGTAATTGTGGTCATCCTTGTGAGAATGTCTTTCACTATTTTATGGAATGTCAACCTTTTACAAACGAAAGACGTATTTTGGTTCAAAATTTGATTAATTTGAATGTTGCGTTAAATTTAGAATTCTTCTGTTTGGCAATTCACAATTTTCAATGGACCTTAACTCAAACATTTTTAGATCTGTGCAAAACTTTATCAAACCAGCAAGAGATTTTGAGTCCAAATTGTAATAACAATTGTATATATTTATTGTCATTATTGTAATATCATTTAACATGTATATTGGGAGAAGGCGTTGATAAGTTGTTATAACTTGTGCCTAATCCCTTGTCTAATTTTGGCAATCATTTTATATTTTATATTTTGATTTTGTTGTATACCTTACTTTTTATCACTCCTACCGATACTAAATGGTTCTATACTTTTAACTACTTCATGCAACAGCAGCAGGGTATGAACAGGGGGCATTAATGACTTGCAAAAAAACAACAACACACAATTGTAGCAATTTCTCTGTTTAATATATCAATAGGGCATTGCTTTCCTATTACTAATTACTTGATTGACTTTTTAATAAGAGCATTGTATAGCTAAAAATATCAATTAAATATTTATATGTAATTGAAACATACATGGAATTATCTCCCCTATACTATCTGCTATATATAGACTGGGGATCTATGCTACTTAATTATTATATATGATTTGCATCAATATTTTCTTACTAATCGTTTCATTCATCTTTGTCTTTGTTATGTCAACCTAAGGAGAGAACTTATATAGGCCTAGCCTGCTGTTCAATCCTATTGTTTAATCAATAAAATATGATGAAATGAAATAATTTTGGCAATAAATATGTTTAAACTAATTAACTGGGCCTTGTTTTGTATCTTCCGCTGATATAAAGTGATGTTTTTGATTCAAAAAGAAATTCAATCAGTTTTGCTAAACAAAACACCATTTAAAATCAAACCTGACCATCCGTATATATATATAGGTAACCTAATGCTAGAAAATGCTCGCCTGATATCGACCAGATTAAATGTTCTCTTCTGGTATCGACCGGAATAAAATCTGCTGAATCCATAAAATATTCGAGATAATATATATTTAGGACTAGATTTAAAAGAACACCGATTCTGCCATAAAACCACTACTTCGTTTGTACTTGATGTTGTAGCCTTTTTGACGTATCGCCATGACTTTTGTTTTTATTTTCTGTCTGATACTATGACTTTAATCCCGGTAGACGGATGATGAGGCGGCCACTGTATCTGTAACAAGGACGGGGTATCCGTGTGGATTATACGATAGACGGCGGGTCTTTAACAGCGGATCTGTGTAACATTTTATACCGCCTCGTGATGTAATAGTTTTTTATTCACCAGAATGTATCTATTGATAGAAGTATATGCTATTAAATTCTAGAGTGAAAGACATTGTTTGTTCCTAAACCGATGATTGATATACTTTAGTCATTCATTGACGTATTTCGTAGTTTAATAGGGTTAAGGCCGATGATTGAACTATTTCGTAGTTCACTTAGGTTTAATGGCCGAAGGTTGACCTATTACTAAGTTCACTTAGGTTTAATGGCCGAAGGTTGACTTATTACTTAGTTCACTTAGGTTTAATGGCCGAAGGTTGACTTATTACTGAATTCACTTAGGGTTAATGGCCGATGATTGACCTATTACTTAGTTCACTTAGGGTTGAGGCCGATGATTGACTTATTACTTAGTTCACTTAGGGTTAATGGCCGAAGATTGACCTATTTCAGTAGTTCACTTAGGGTTGAGGCCGATGATTGACCTATTACTTAGTTCACTTAGGGTTAATGGCCGATGATTGACCTATTACTTAGTTCACTTAGGGTTAAGGCCGATGATTGACCTATTTTAGTAGTTCACTTAGGGTTAATGGCCGATCATTGACCTATTTTAATAGTTCACTTAGGGTAAAGGCCGATGATTGACCTATTTTAGTGGTTCATTAAGGGCTAATGACCGATGATTGACCTATTTTAGTAGTTCATTTAGGGTTTATGGTCGATGATTGATCTTTTGAGTGGTTCACTAAGGGTCACTGGCCGATGATTGACCTATTTTAGTGGTTCATTAAGGGTTAAGGTCGATGATTAACTTATTTACTAGTTCACTTAGGGTCACTGGCCGATGATTGACCTATTTAACTGGGTCGAGGATTGATGTATTTTACTGGGTCGAGGATTGATGTATTTTAGCTTGACAAACTAACACTATTCCTGCTACATCTCATACTTTTATTTATGTTGTAGGTTGCCGGTTTGACCCATCGATTCTTCCGTGAATTGATTTGGCAGCTGACCCACAGCTGTCCGGCTGTCAAAACGGACCTTGACAAAGTTAGGTATGGTCACTTAATGATTTCTCTGACTACCAACACCTAATCAGATCAGGTACAGTCACAGATATGCTTGAACTAAATACACAATTAATAGATAAATATGAATGTGCATGAAACAGTTATTTCTTTGCTGAACATATACATAGAAAAACATGCAACACTGTGGTTTTATTTGGTGGCACTGTGACTTCCGTATGTGATAAGACCGGAAACACCTGGCCAACATTTCCGGTCATCCACATATCGCGGTTTATACAGATGATATATTGTCGTTTCCATAGGGATATCCCTTTACATTGGTTTGTTCTTCCTCTTGAAACCATTTCTGTTTTACACTGACACAGAAAAAAACTGCTAAACTGTAATGAATATCCGTATTTGGCACTGCGCGTGACATCGACTTCATCCGATATCAACGAAATGTATACTGAAAAAGAAATATACTACCGAGGTTAGCCTTATACTGAATACAATTCATTAGTTATGTAAAATACCGAACGAAGTCCAACTGTATTTTTAAAGGTTCTTTAACGTCAACGTCACAGCGATGTCACTTATTAATACCGGTATATTGTGGCATCGAAAAAACGGAATGGAACCTAAACATAAACGTCATTCTTTTTAATTTTGCTTATGTTTTCGGGCGCTCAGGAAATAAAAACGCTTCAACAATTTACATTTCATAAATGAATTGAAGTTGGGTTTTTTTAAAAAAATGAATAAAAACAGTGAGTAAACATGTTTGATATATGTTTTTGACCTTTCGAGAACTTATATATTTGTGACGACGTCATATATGGAAAATATTTACAATGTTGTTATCACAATATTGTATAACAGTTTCTGTGTAGGTAACTTGTACATGTCCTCGAAAGTGCCTTGTTTTAGTTTGTGGAAAATATTTGATAAGTTAATCAGTCTAGTCTGAGGTTTTCAGTAACGGGGATAGGACACGGCCATACAAACAGATTCTAGACGTGATTGTACTACCGACCTTTGTTAAGTACACATCCGGACCAACACACGGTGTATGTAAACAAATGTCCTATTACAGATATAAATCGTCTATTGTCACGTGTTCGACTGTTACATCACGAGCTAGTGTGTTGCAGTTTTATTCAATGTTAGGCCTATGAGTAGACACACTTTTCGACGGACACTTAATAGATTTAGTAGGGGTCGTTTTATTGTCTGCATGATGCTGATTTATCTTCGTAAAACCATCTAGGTAAATCTATAGAAATAAAGCCAACTGAAATTTAAAGTATCGAAGTAGAACCATCCTGATTTCTTCGGAACGATTATAGATTTCCAGTAAGTTTAGAATCCCGGATTCTCTCGGAGTATTTTTAGTCTTGTAAACCATGACAATGTAATCGTTAGTAATTTCGGGCCCGGTTACCTGCTTCTAACGTCTGCATCATCAAGTAGAATTTTAATACGACTCTGCGGCTTTACAGATGTTCTCAGTTGTTGTTATTTAAGCTTCTTGTTGTTTGAACACTCCAAAAAATACGACTGCCGATATGTCGCTAGCTGCCGGTAGTCACAATGTCAACTAATGGGACAATAGTGCCGTACCTGTATATGTCACGCGCTTCTGGAAGGGTTTTTTTCTGGTAGTAGATAACGACTGTACAGGTGTTGTCAGGTTCCCTGTCTTCTGTACACATGTTGCTCTATAGTTTGTCGTCCGTTTAGTTTACCACACGGGGCTGGTCATGTAAACTATAACAATCGCAAATAGAAATGGCATTTTCTTGTGACAATTACATCAATAATTGACCGCATGGTGGCAAACGAATATATTCCTAAATGAACATCTAGCTTTGAAAAACGTCTGTAACTATTTAGGACGATATCGGATTGTCAATATGAATCTGGTAACAGACGTAACCGGTCCGACTGGGAATGGAGACCGGTGCCGTGAAATAGACATCGTTAACATAGTAGAGGAAATGAACTTGTATTGATCCTGGTAACTTAAGTAAACTGACACAACTAAGAGGTGTTTGCATTGAACTCATGTTGTCGTGTTACAGCGCGTGAGTGGCTGACCTGGCTTAACCTTGGTTCCGTGGTCAGACTTCTATTACCGCGCTGAAGGGGTTCCATTTCAATCCTCGAGTAACAGTCAGTGGTGATGTAATTTATGTACATGATTCCTTTCTATTTCAGGGCAATATTCCAATGGCTAACTTTAAGAGATCTCAATCGTCCAATCTTCACAGAGGAAACGGCCAACAACACTGTGGAATTCATTATGAAAGAGTTTCAACAAGGACAGAGAACCCATGCACAGATATTCCAGATCATATGTTTGTACGTGTAGTATACCATGGTGTTATCTAATGATGTTGCTCATTTTGCGACAAAAAGCCATACACAAATTTAGGGCAAATATCCCTGGAGGCATGCTGTCTATTTGTACAAAAGAAATCTTTTATTTCTTATTCATTTCTTGATGAATGCAAATGAACGCACTAGTCATGTAGGGTTCATTAAGTAGTGGTGCAGCCCGCCGCTACCAGCCTGCTACACAATGTAAGGGACACCGCATTAATTTGGTAAAGCCTGTCTCATTTATCTCCGTTACCTGGTACGCCACATAGGCATCTATTATGTCACTGAACTACAGGAGTAATCATAGCGTCTATTTATTCTTTGTATAACGGATTATGAAAGGTAAGAAAATATGAAACCCAGACAGGTATTACCGGCCCAACAGTTCGTTTAGATTTTCTATATTGTTATTTTAGCCCACTAATATGATAGTACCAGTTACAATGTAGGCTAGTCCGGCCCTTTTTTTCTTTAAAAATGCACTCTCATCCAATGAGAGTAATCCCCCATAACACGCGCTTCCATCATGTTTATATTGCCGGACTAGCCTTTTATATTACCGGACTAGCCTTTTATATTACCGGACTTCCGACTAGAATTTTCAACACTTTGGTGATGCAGTAACTGCTTTGGTTTCTAGGTATTCCGGTATATACTGTAAAGTGGTTACGGGCGTTGCTAAGGGCAAAGACTATTGCCCGGGTGAGACATGCTCTCTGGACAAGTTCCGGCATTGCTGGAATGTGGTGTTCATCAAAGATAACTGGTTTCCGGTCGACGCAAAATGGGGAAGCCGTCAAGCGTCAAATGTAAGAAAGGAGTTCATGAAAATAAAACACATATGAATCCCTGAAATAAACAAATGTTTTATCACTTATCTCATTCTGTTGCAATGCTAAATTTCTGCTTAGATATAATATTTGGACATTTGTAAGCTATTTAATTTTGTCTTTTTCTTCTACTTGTAGTAATAAGTATTATTACGTAAGAAGTATATACATAAGTAGAATATATAAAGCTGATTCCAAGGAAGAATGTCAACTGATCAGTAATTGATACGTGAGGTTTTGATAAACAGACTAGTCTAATACTTTCCAAAACAGACTAATACTTTTACTTTACTTTCCATAAATACAAACTATCTCACTTTGTTTGTAGGAGAGGTCAGACAGTTATAGTGACTTTTACTTTCTAACTGATCCGGATCAACTCCAGCTTAGCCATTGGTCAGAGGTGCCGAGCTGGCAGCTAGTCGATCGTCCAATCAGCTCGTCCGAATTTGAGCATCTGCCCTTTGTAAAGCCCCACTTCTTCAAGTGTGGGTTGAGCTTTATATCCAACGTAAAGGCCGTGATTGAGACACGACGAGGACAGGTTAAATGGGACATCGGACTCGGCACTCCTGTCAAGTTCTCATTCAAACTCGTGTCCGCTGAGACTCGTCAGGAACAGTGTGGCGATGTTAACCTCAAGGATTTTGTTTTCCACGAAATCCAAAATGGCCGCGCTAGTTTTATACTCAGGTCTCCCCTTCCGGGAACATATTACCTAAAACTGTTTGCAAAGCGCCAAGAAGACAGGTCTATAAATCGAAGTCGGTTTCTTGAGGTTCTGGAGTACAAAGTACAGATAGATAAAGCTTGTATCGAAGACGACCCTCTACCGGGATGCTGGGATCACATATGGGGTCCAGGGGAGAGGGCGGAGCGATTCTGTATCTACCCTGTTCAGAAGCGCGGTATTATCACTAGCAGTGAAAAATCCATCAACCTAGAAATCAACAAAACTCGACCTGTGCAATTACTCTACCGATTCTGTCGTAACGAGTGGAAGGAGTCGGAACTCCAGAAATGTGTGAACGTTGTCCAGGACAACGACACTAAGGCTTACGTCGCCATTACGCTACCGATGGCAGGGGAATACGGACTCGAACTTTTTGCCTATATACCCTCAAAACCGGAAGTGGCGTATACGCATGTGTGTCAATATTTTATTTCTTGTCAGAGAAGAGACGAGGAGTTAGACGACGCACTGCTAGAGAAGTTCCTTGTCCGGAATGACAAGCGACAACCAATGCAGTTCGCCGACAAGGCAATGGTATGACGTGTTTCATGAAGAGCTCATAATTTCTGAATATGATAGGCCCACATACTTGATCTAATGGCAGGAAAAACTGAGTCGATATTGCAATATCGTGGTTATGATACTGTAAAGTATTGCATCCAATAGAAGGAATACTGGCAACTGACATAGGTCTGAGCAATGTTTCTGTCTCCTTTACTATAATATTCTTGCATGAAAGCCTTGACGAAAATATTATTTAAACAAAGTCTGAAATAAAGTAAGGTTTAATCTAGCATAGGATGCGTTCATAATTATGCTCAAGTTTAAATGTGGTATATATTTTCTTCGCACTTAGACCAATGGCGTCCCAGAAACCTCGAATCCGGGCGAAGCACCTTCCACGTTTGACCTCAAACCTCTTGGTGACGATGAATTGGAAGGTACGCCCCCAGAACTAGTGTCGTCTGCCAATCATCTGGCTGTGTTGGACAAACACAGAGAGAGCATGCGCAAAATGGATGCATATGCTAAAAAAGTACGTATGATATTAACTTATTTAAAATGCACAGATTTCATCCCACAGAAATATGTTTTTCTGTCCTTGCGCTTCCAAGCAACTCAACTTAAAAATGAGGGGTTAAAATTAGATCAGTTGCAAAGATTGATTGAATTCTCGCTTGTTTTCGTTCATGACTGTGACTTCATCAGATGGTGATTGTATGCCGAGGACACACGACACAGCTACCTCCGGTGAGTATAGCGTTCAAAGTATACATTTCGGCCAGCTTTCATATTTAAAGATATATTCGACCTTACTCATAAAACATATATTCAGTTCAGTTCAGTTTCTTTATTTCCAAGAGCCATCCGGCTCATAGGGTTAAATGTCAAACAATTACATCATGTGATACATAACAAGAGATTAGTATACAAATTTAAATCGATTGAAAAGAGAGTAAGCTTACAAAGTACACAAGTAGTTTTCCATATCAGACATTGAATTCTCTACTTTTTCTCGTGGCACAGTATAAATTCTTTCCTAGATTACATAATTCTTTTACATTATTAGTACTCAATAATTTTGTTAACTTAAAAACATACTAGTTTATATATGATCAGTATTAGAGTTGTGTCCCTTGAAATGCTTTATAATGATGTAAAATAACCTACGTATTACTGCTGAGTACCTTGCTGATATTTCCATCAATTAATCAACCCAGCACACAATGCAGTTCACGAGGAAAGTTTCACAGCTCTCTGGAATGGAACCCCTTTTCATGGACGGCTCTCACCGTAGTAAGACAGCATATGCTTATTGGGGCCATTGACAGTCGCTTGTTACACGCTCCAATCCTCTGGCACCTACACCTTTATCAGAAAATAACCTATACATCTTTACAGTCAGACTGTAATTTAAAAATACATATTATTCATTCTGTGATGCCGTGCGTCAGAGCTGTGGTTCGTATCAAATAACGCATAGTAATATATCAGAAATAGAGGACTTGTTTTGATATGCATTTTAACCAATGTCTTGTCTTCCATTTCAGGATGCTGACATCAATCGGGAGTCGTTTTGCTAATGGGTGGTGACTTTTTTTTCCCTCCAAACACGTGACGTATGACATTTCTTAAAAGCTACACAGATGCTTTGTAGACACAGACAGCCTGACTCTATATTTAGATCTTTTGTTTTCACCGACTCGTAAGTCACTCGGCCAGTGAACCTACGTATCACTATCGAATCGTGTGCGGTATTCAAAAGTGCTGACTTTAAAGTCGTGGTAACAATGGCAATAAATACAGTTCTATAAGTCACCTGACATGACATAGTTTTACTGGCCTTTTCTTGAAAGTTGACTGAACAAGGCTATTAATCTTCGTTAACCATAAGCAATCACATTTGTACTAAATCCTGTTCTTGAATTGCTTAAACAATAAACTGTTTTACTCCATTGTAATGTATCAGTGTGTTGTTTGTCTAACAATAGCAAATCTGTGACGTCACCCTTTTATGGCTAATTAATAGGAAGGAGCAAATTAGTTTCTACAACACATGAATTGTATACGTCACATAAGTCTAGAACACATTGTTTACGTCACCATAACGGTTGTTTGTTACTGTGTCTACAACACACGTATTGTGTACGTCACTACTGTGTGTACGGCTGGTGAAACAGTCTTGTACTTGAAAGTTTTTCTATATAACTCAATATTATGTAATGTTTTATGCCGTTTGTGTCGTAATTACCTAGCTGCCTGACTATATATTTGATATACGATAATAGAAAGTATTTGTAATTTAGATGTAGGCTCGTCCTAATTTCTCGTATCTTCATTTTTCCGTAATTCGTTCACGTGCAGGAGCGCATCTGGTGTATATCTATAAAACTTTGCCAAGAAACGATGTAACATGGACTCTGCACTCCACGTGTTATAGCACGGCATACATCACGTGGGTTTACGTACTTGCATACACCTGTAGACGATACCTACGGGATGCACGTACATTGCACTCCCTACCTGTATAGACAGAATTGTTGAGGAAATGATTGAAGATATGTGATGCGTATATTATTCTAGCAATTAAAGTAGTCGCCTAACCCAAGGCTACACGTGGTTTTCGCTATTGTAATAGTTCGTCTTTTCCTCACGTGCTTCCCTTAGATCAGTTTAAGTGTCAGCACGTGATGGTTTCAGTTTGTTTCAAAATTGGTCATTTTTGTAATTAGATTGGTAATCTTTTGGAGAGTCCCCTATCCCTGAAGTTTTATATAATACAACTTTTAAGTCCTCATAATGAAAGCGTGAAAGGAGGATTTAGGATTTAACAGGTCTCACAGATTTATTGATTGGCCACTTATTGATTAGTTTAGGTTTAACAAGCATTAAGTCTACGACCAAATATAAAATGATGCATGAGGCAATCATATTTTAATGTAATGAAATATTTCCAAATAAGGATATTTTTCATATCTTTATAATCTTCAAAACATAGTACTGTGAACTCGACCGTACTCGGCTCTCCCTTCTTAATCTACCCCTACAATAATTCTACAAGGGGTACAGTAAACCTAAAATCCTCTAAAATACAAATCTGACGTGAATGTAGTATTAACTTCTATTTTCAATTGCGATGATGTCATAGATTACTTTTAAAGATGATTACTTTCATTTTGTGGACAGGTCTGTGAGAAACACCACGCGACATTCCGAGACCTATTATGGGACCTGCACTCGTGTAAACCAGTTGAGGACCCGTTCACCAAGGTCAGGTAAGTGTGATGTCAATGACGTTTCATAAAGGTATTCATCATTGTCAGGTTGGTATGAGGTTAAAAGCGTCATATACACCCCTAAACTAAGGTGTGGAATGTGTGGGGTCAAGGACATTACAAAGAACAGCTTAACAAAGCATTGTAGGTGTAAGGTCAAAGACATTACAAAGAGCCTTTCACCAATGTCAGGTGGGTACGGAGTCAAGGATATCATAAACAGACGATCACTAAGGTATGGAATATGTGGGGTCAAGGATGTTAAAAAGAGCCTTTCACCAATGTCATGTGAAAATACGGTCAAGGACGTCATATAGGTTAGCTCACCAAGGTCAGGTAGGTGTGCTGTCAATGAGAGGCTGGGAGTTGACGGGTCAATGACATACCATAGACCCCTCACCAAGGTCAGGTTGGTGTGGTGTCAATAAGAGTCTGGGAGTTGGCGTGTCAATGACATACCATAGACCGCTCACCAAAGTCAGGTAGGTGTGGTGTCAATGAGAGGCTGGGAGTTGACGGTTCAATGACATACCATAGACCCCTCACCAAGGTCAGGTAGGTGTGGTGTCCATGAGAGTCTGGGAGTTGACGGGTCACTGACATACCATAGACCGCTCACCAAAGTCAGGTAGGTGTGGTGTCAATGAGAGTCTGGGAGTTGGCGTGTCAATGACATATCATAGACCGCTCACCAAGATCAGGTAGGTGTGGTGTCAATGAGAGTCTGTGAGTTGACTTGTCAATGACATACCATAGACCGCTCACCAAGGTCAGGTAGGTGTGGTGTCAATGAGAGTCTGGGAGTTGACGGGTCACTGACATACCGTAGACCGCTCACTAAGGTCAGGTAGGTGTGGTGTCAATCAGAGTCTGGGAGTTGACGGGTTAATGACATACCATAGACCGCTCACCAAGGTCAGGTATATGGGTGTCAATGAGAGTCTGGGAGATGACGGGTCACTGACATACCATAGACCGCTCATCAAGGTCAGGTAGGTGTGGTGTCAATGAGAGTCTGGGAGTTGACGGGTCAATGACATACCATAGACCCCTCACCAAGGTCAGGTAGGGGGGGTGTCAATGAGAGTCTGGGAGTTCACGGGTCACTGACATACCATAGACCGCTTACCAAAGTCAGGTAGGTGTGGTGTCATTGAGAGTCTGGGAGTTGGCGTGTCAATGACATATCATAGACCGCTCACCAAGATCAGGTAGGTGTGGTGTCAATGAGAGTCTGGGAGTTGACGGGTCAATGACATACCATAGACCCCTCACCAAGGTCAGGTAGGTGTGGTGTCAATGAGAGTCTGGGAGTTGACGGGTCAATGACATACCATAGACCGCTCACCAAGGACAGGTAGGTGTGGTGTCAATCAGAGTCTGGGAGTTGACGGGTTACTGACATACCATAGACCGATCACCAAGGTCAGGTAGGTGGGGTGTCAATGAGAGTCTGGGAGTTCACGGGTCACTGACATACCATAGACCGCTCACCAAGGTCAGGTAGGTGTCTGGGAGCTGTAACAGGAAGTATTGAGTGTAAGAACTACTGTGGGTTTAGTCTTCAGTGATAATTGCTTTAGTGGGTATGACGCAATACGTATTCTATTTCAAAGATTGTGTAAGTTTGATTATTTACATTGTTCCTTACCAACTCTGTACATGTAAGTTAGACACTCAAAAAAATATTCAAAACAAGCTTGCACCACTTAGCCATGTAGCTCTAGTGGTTTGAATGTGGTTTATGTAACAAATTGTCTATGCGTACAGAACGTGTAATTTTTTTTTTATTGAAGATGTATTTTTAAAACAACGCGGTTAGAGTCGTTTCGTGTAGATGCAGCTTAACAATTTGTCTTTATGTCTCCCAGATGTAAACACGTAATGAAAATCAGTAAAACATTCTATGAGTCACAAATCAGCTACTTTGAAATTCCATTTTTTTATGGTGTCTTCATATTTGTCTTTCTTTCGTTTTGTGTTTCCGTAGTTTCTGCTGTCTTTTAATGTCTCCTCAGTTCCTGTTTGTCCATTCATTTCTGCTCTGTTCCTGTTGACCTTTCGTGTCTCCTTTGTTACAGCTGTCCTTCCGTTTCTGCTCTGTTCCTATTGTCCTTGCGTTTTTCCTTTGTTCCCGTGACCTTTCCGGTCTCCTTTGTTACACCTGTCCTTCCGTTTCTTCTCTGTTCCTATTGCCCTTTTGTTTCTCCTTTGTTCCCGTGACCTTTCCGGTCTCCTTTGTTACAGATGTCCTTCCGTTTCTTCTCTGTTCCTGTTGACCTTTCGTGACTCAGTTGTTACAGCTGTCCTGCCGTTTCTGCTCTGTTCCTATTGACCTTGAATTTCTCCTTTGTTCCCTTGACCTTTCGTGTCTCATTTGTTACAGCTGTCCTTCCGTTTCTGCTCTGTTCCTATTGCCCTTTCGTTTCTCCTTTGTTCCCGTGACCTTTCGTGTCTCCTTTGTTACACTTGTCCTTTCGTTTCTCTTCTGTTCCTGTTGGCCGTTCGTTTCTCCTTTGTTCCAGTTGACCTCTTCGCTCATGTTGACCTTTCGTTTCTCCTTTGATCATTGTGCCATTCCGTGTGACCTCAGTTCCTGTTGTCCTCTTACTTGTGTTTCGAAGCCATGGTATATATATATATATATATGTATATTACACGGTGTTGGTACCCTGTGAGACCCTGTATATGTTTTCTGCTTCTTGTGCACTTATAGGATCCTTTACCTGTGGCTGGCCACCAAGAAAGTACAGGACATCACGTTCGAGGATGTGACTGAAGGAAGTCCGGAGGAGACACTACACTGTCTACACACGGGCCGGACCACGTACGCAATGGCTTTCCACACTCTGTGCAGGTACTAATCCTAGTCACGACTCCGGCATGTCAATACGTAGATAAGGTTATATAGATATTATCACAGTCTGGTCGGTACGTGTCAATGTGTAATACATAAGCATTGCGCACTAGCCGATTACGAGGTGTCTGTTTACTAATAAGTATTGTCAAGGTTTCATATGTTCAAAAGATCTGTACAATAAAAAATCAGTCACCTTATTGAAGAGAGTTGTATTCACGATTTTATTCTCAGTCATCGCTAGAAACGACAATGTACTCGGAATGCATGCGAAATAATTCTGAAAGTGTAATGAGTCCTCGATATACAGTTTAAAACTATTTCTTTTTCCAGGTACAGCGGTATCCCGTGCCGAGTGTTGACAGGCCAGGCTAAGGGTACGGACTACAAGCCCGGACAGGTCATGGGCGGACCAGGCTCAAACTTCCACACGTGGAACGTCGTCAACTTGGACGGGCATTGGTTCTTTGTCGACATTCGATTTGCGAGGCGACCAATCATCAGCAACCTAACAACATCGGGCGACATCCAGCACGGCCTGGACGACCATTTCTTCTTGACAGTTCCCTCGAGATTTATCTACACCCACTTCCCTGACGACCAACAGTGGCAGCTGCTGGACCCGCGCGTTACCATGGAGCAGTTCTCTAACATGCCGGTCATGACACCACATTTCTTCCTCCTCGGTCTCGACATCCTCAGCCACAACAGTTACCAAGTAACAAGCAAAGGGGATACAACCATCACATTACGGTACCCTACCAACTGTCCACCATTCCACTTCACATTCAGTATTCATCCGAGTGTGAAGAACGATGAGGGAGAAGGTCAGAAACTCAATCGGTACGGTATGCTTGAGGCCCATGATGGCATCATTACCTTCCGGCTACGACTGCCTGAGACAGGCTCATATACGTTCTTTGTATACGCCAAAGAGGACTCGCCGGAGAAAAAGGACAGCATGTTCGCCCAGGTGTGTGAGTACAAAATAATCCAGGAGGAAGTTCTGTCTCCAGTGGCCAAGCCGTATCCCCCGTGCGCCTACCAGAGCTGGGGACCCGGGTCCGCCTTCTACCTCTTTGGTATGCTTACCGAGCACACGAACGCTGTAATCCCCACCCAGGAAGGACAGGCCACTCTGGTCGTCACCACTCCCAAGATCATGCAGTACAGAACGAGGCTGGTCCAATTCCAGGATGCCACTGACTTTGAGGGTTACGTCACTCATCGCACAAGTGGTAACGAGACAAAATTTTCCATCACAGCCCCAGGACGCGGCGAATATGGTTTCGAGATATATGCCAAAGACCCGGATATAGACTCAAAGAAGATGCGTCACGTGGCGCAGTACCTTGTCGTCTGTGACGAGGACGTCAAGCCTATGCAGTTGCCTCGCCTACCTTCAGGTTTCCTTGGGGAACAGCCAATGCTGGTTAAACATGGGATCATTCCTGCCACTCATCCTGATCCCATCATGCATCTGGACGGAAATTACATCGAAATCGAGTTCCACACGTCAAAGGGAATGCGGTTTACCTCAAGCATGAGCGAGATTGAAACAAAACGGGAATGTTCCGAGTTTATCTTTATACAGTCAATCGCCGAGGGGATTCGTCTGTGCGTTCTCCTCCCTCAGGAGGGCTTCTTCGCTTTATGTATCCATGGCAACCTATTTGAGGACAATAGTCAACAGATACCGGGTCTGTATAACTACCTTATTCACTGTAAACAGACGGCAACACCAGTGGTGCGCTACCCGAAACAGTTCGGCTACTGGAAGGAGGGCTGCTATATGTGGGAGCCAATGACCATTGCGCCCAAGACGGAAACAGAGTTAATTCCCTTCCGTGTACGGATCCCTAAGGCTTTCGTAGTGGCAGTTGTGGTAGACCAGGACTGGACTCGCCTTGATCAGGACGATTCCGGTGTGTGGGAGGGCAAGGTAGAGCTCGTTCCTAATCCGGAAGCTCCTTCCCGGATCGTTCTAGTTGCCAGCTATGATGTAGAACAGAGTCGCTTCTCTTCACTTCTAGAATACAACGTCTAGTTTCATGAAGTAGCGTTATCATTGGAGGACAGTGTAAAGTTACCAGAAGAAATGTTACCACTGAAAAACAGTGTCTGGTTTCGTGAAGAGAGTTATCTAAAGTATCTGAGGATGTCAGTTCACTTCATTTCGCGTCCACAAAGGAGGTGTGTTTTTGGCAGCTATACATGCGGTTGGCCTATCGTTATCAGTCCTGGTGCCTAATTGTTGCCGCAGAAAGTACTATAAAATAAATGAATGACGAACAGCCTGGTATTTGTAAAGTGACAGTTAAAATAATTACTGAATGAATTTTATACCCTGACATATTTCTTCTTTTAAACAACCAAATGTCACTTCCAAAATCGCCTCATCAGTTATACGGTGCGATTTGTGGGTTATAGTGTGCGATAGGAGGCGCGCTGTATGTATCGCTATGTGTTTAATTGGAACAATATGTGACATATCGATGTCTGTCCACTATGGCTAATGTATGTAGCGGTACATTGTCCACGGTGTGTGACTTTATATTGACATGTGCCATCGGAGACACTGTGTATGCACTAGTTTGTACTTGTATTCACTCTGTGAGATGTAAGCCAGGCTGTGACCACTGGGGGCGCTCGCTGTATATAAATGTTTTCACTGGGAAGCGCCGTACGGCACTAGTATGGACAGGTGTTACGAAAATGCGAAGCAAACCTAATTGTTATTTTCTAGCCAATATATTATATGCAAATGCGGCGAAATGAGTTGATAGGATTCAGTCAGATGGCTTGGTGTGACTGAACAGTGATATTATCGCTTCATTCTCGGCTACCAGCACGCGTGTTCACTCTACAAATCGCATCACTCGATTATCGAGGGACATTCATAAACTATTTGAAAGCCATCCGTCAACGCCAACAGGTCCGTCCGTTTATAGTGACTTCGGTTCTAAATAACTCTGTTATTGATAACACACCACCCATAGGACACACCATTACAACACACGCCATCCACAGGACACACCATTACAACACACATCATCCACAGGACACACCATTACAACACACACCATCCACAGGACACACCATTACAACACACACCATCCACATCCGTTCTACTGTAGACATGATGATATAGCTTCTAGACAGTATAGGGTACTTACACTGGTGTTTGAGTCGGACGGTGCTTCTTTATATATCAATAACTTAGATTATTTTGTCACAATTTTCCACATTTTTTATTTTAGCAAAATCAAAGTGTTGCATGCTCAAAGCGTAAGGTTCCCATAACAACCTATCACAAACAGTTAACTCGCCACCCACGCTCTACCTCCGGATTTCAGCTACGTGCAATCTATATACTGTTAAGAATTTTAGGTAATATGTGATATTTTTTGTAGATTAGCATTTCATAATGATGATTATGGTCGTTTTTGTATCATGTTGGAGACATTTAACGAGAAGGGAGGTAACTCTAGCATCACATTTTTCCTCTGCAACATATGAGATACTCCCAGCATTTTCTCTTAACACGTGAATGAATATGTATAATAACAACATGTGACCAGTCGTTAATAATTAATGGTGGAGACGAGAGGTGAACTACACGCGAGGAACTTGTAGAACTTAATGAGAAGTAAAGTATAGATATGCCATTGTTTCTAGCTCTACATTCACCTCTTTGCAGTACACTTACGATTTGAAAACTACTCGCACACATATGTAGTTGAATTTGAACTTTAAAACCTCCTAACTTCTTTCGTTGAAGACAAACAGTTTATTTCATGAGTTTATATGAAAAAAAATCACTTTGATAATCGAAATATTGATGAGCCAACAGTGTAAATATCTATTGATATAGTCCATGGGCCTTTCACAGTGCTGGATGTAGAACAGTGAAATTAAACCCTGGGAGAGTACGAGTGATGTAACTCTCAGAGCGAGGGATGTAGCTCTCAGAGCGAGGCAAGTAGCTCTCGGAACGAGGGATGTAGCTCTCAGAGCGAGGGAAGTAGCTCTTTGAACGAGGGATATAGCTCTCGGAACGAGGGATGTAACTCTCGGAGCGAGGGATGTAGCTCTCGGAACGAGGGATGTAGCTCTCAGAGCGAGGGATGTAGCTCTAGGAACGAGGGATGTAGCTCTCAGAACGAGGGAAGTAGCTCTCGGAACGAGGGATATAGCTCTCAGAACGAGGGATGTAGCTCTCGGAACGAGGGATGTAGCTGCAAGAAACGGTCCCTGTATATCTTCAAATGCAAAGATGATGTTTGATTGCTAGTCAGACATTAAAGTGCTAGTTGAACTCTATTTTGGCATGTATTATTCTCTGGAACGAGTGTTTGTTATGGTAAACAATGGGATAGACTGATGATGTTATGGTTGGTATACAAATAAACCTATATTTCACACATGATATTTTTTTTTTTATTATTGTGAGTCCTGTTCCGTAATGTATTATCGGCTGTGACCAATGAATACCATGAAACTACCCCGATCGGTAGGCTACCCAGATTGGTACACAGCCAGAAAATGTTTCAAAGAGTACTCTGAAATTAAATTTGTGCATAATTTTTGTCTAAGGACATAAGTTAACAATATAATATTGGTCGGTATTTCACCAGATAGATTGTATTCATTGGTTTTTATAGTGTGAAGACAGAAATAAACCAACGTACGTTGTCATTTTGAAGATATTGTAGGGGTAATCATGATTATACGAATTTTTAGATATTAATTTCTAGCTCCATACAACCGAGTAATACATGTTTATATATGAAAATTGTAGTTTAGTATTATAACTATAACAAAATGACTTTTTATTGCAATATTTACCCTTAATGAATAGAAACGAGCAATATTTCTATAGCCTGTCATATAGTTACCATTTTGGGTACAAGTCGTTGCCGAAAAACGGGATGTGATGTCACGATGCGCGATGTTTAGAATTGGATCATTTCTATGATCAGAGATTTTTAATGAACCACTATGGTCAGTCTTTGTCAAAATCAAGGGAAAATTCATATATTGGATTAAGAATTTTCAATATTACTGAAAAAAGTGTCAAAATTGTACGAAGTTTGGGTAGCGTCACTTTTTACCAAAAAGAGTGGCAATATGACCGCAGAAAGCAGGATTACGCATAGTAAATTTTATACCGCTTCGAGGGGCATAATTAAATCCCACCTTCCTTTTCCGAATGACTCGCTATTTCGAGACACTTTCTGTGAATGCCAACAAGACAAACATTGACATCAGTCTCACACGGGCATCAATAGTAATTGGTAGGAATGCGGTGAGTATCCCCCACCCCCACCCCCAACCCCACCCCCGTGTTTCAAGAGTCTCAAGCTTAAAAACGTCAACAGCTGCTTGATCGTGAAAGTATATCAGACCCCGGGTGTAAAGGTTCAAATTCTTTGTATTGAACCATTCGGTGTTAACATATACACTTGATAACACATGTAAACAAAAATGCATACATATTACCACCCCATCACCAAGTTCAAGTGTTTTGACCCATTCGTTTATTACATAACAGTTGACTTTGCTATGTATAGACCTAGCGATTTCATTTTAAAATCAATTTTGCAATAAATTTTGCCTGTTGTTAACTCCAACGCTTTCTTATGATTGATTAAACAACAATAAAGTATTTGTGTACGTGTGATTAATGATAGGATTGCAATTACAAAACAGCGTGAGCAGTCGACAATTGTTCTATTGGGTTGCGCAGGCGCAAGCGGCAAGACGTCTTTCACGGGAGCTCCGGCTTCTTACAGAAATATTGCATGGTTTGAGCGTTAAAAACACCTTTTTGTACAAAATTATAATTTGTCCTTTAGTACTTATTATTTATCATCTCCTTCTATCATCAAATTTGTAAAGTTTTCATATCCTCTGAATCTTTGACTTTTCAATAATTATTAATTCAGTAGGCCAACTTCAAATTCCCGCCATTCTGTCAATTGGTGTGCACTTCCGCGGTGTAAACAAGCGAACATCCCCCTCCCCCTGTAATCTGTGATAAGACCGTTACCTGGGAACATAAGGGTATTGTCTGTGATACATGTGACCAGTGGTTTCATGTGGACTGTCAAAACATTAACAACATGTCATACGAGGAATTGAACGATAGTATGGTTAGCTGGCACTGTATTATCTGTGATAACCCAAATTATTCTACTCTTTTATTTCATCTGCACAGTATTTCTAGATTCTGTAAAGAATTTTGATAGCCAGATGAGTCCAAAGACCTCTTCTCATGTATCTAAACCAGGTCACTCATCTACTCCAGCCAGGAAAACAGCATTTTCTAAAAAATCTACTCATAAGCCACTACGTAACTTGAATGTTCATCATGTTGTTGACAGTGTCAAGCCCGATATCATCCTTGGAACTGAAACATGGTTAAAACCAAATATTAAAGACACTGAAGTTTTTCTGGATGAGTTCAACATATACAGAAAGGACAGAGTTGGTGAAAAAACAGGTGGTGGTGTGCTTCATCTTAAGTACATGGTCTCTTACCACCAGTGTGAAATTGTCTGGACTAAAATAGAAATGATAGGTTGTAAAATCCTAAAGCAGCAGACAGTTCAAATTCGATAAGCTTTGACACATCTGTTAGGAAGGCACTATTCGCAATGCTTGAGTCTACTCATTGGAGGAGATTCCAATCCCCCAGGTTGGGATTGGGAGCATAGAATTCTAAAACCCAATACTCTCCACCCACATATTCATTATAATTTTGGCACCTTCCTTTGATGACGCAGTACTTACCCAACTGGTAGAAAAGCCCACACGAAACAATAATATCTTGGACCTTATCATCATAACGACCATAGCTTAGTCCCCCGTATTAAAGTTATGCCTGGCGTTTCGGATCATGACATTGTGTTTGTCGAATTCCTAGCTTCTACTTTAAAGCAAAAACAAAAACCAAGACAAAAAAATCCATTATACACAAAAAATTTTTTTTATCTTTAGCTTAAATTTTCTAATGAGGAGCATATTGCTGATACTAATACCATCTGGTGTGATTTCAAGTCATTTCTGAACTCTTTGGCGAATATGCATATACCACACAAAATATCAAAACCAAAAGAAAGCCAACCCTGGATATTAAATGAAATTCAACACTTGATTAGTAAACTCAACAAATTATTTAAAAAATCAAGAAAGTCTGGTGATAAAGATCTAACAAAGAAACATTCCATCCAAAAAAGGAGTATTGGAAATATATAGATTTATTTTTTTACTCCAGATGAGACTTCTGTCAATGGAACTTTCACATGTATAAAAAGTGTTTGGACCTACATAAAACACAAGAAAACAGACTTCACAGGTATCCCCCCATCTAAAAGAGGATGGCAAGCTCATTTCAGATTCCTGTTCAAAGCCAACCTACTCAATAAGCAATTCGAATCAGTTTTCTCTAAATCCAAAAACATATCTCCTGACGTCTTTGCAAAAGAAAATTATATAAATCCAGATATATCCAACCATGAACCGTCACCCAAAATGGTATCCAAAACTACTTACAAATCTTGATAACTCCAAAGCACCAGGCCCGGACGACTTGAGTCCAAGAGTTTTGAAGGAATTGGTTAGTGAAATTGCCCCCATTTTGAGTATAATATTCAACTCATCCCTACAATCTGGCACTGTTCCGCAAAATTGGAAAACCGCCCATATTGCTCCAATATTTTAAAAAAGGCCAAAAATATGATCCTGTAAATTACAGACCTATCTCACTCACTTGCATTTGTTGTAAATTAATGGAACATGTCATAGTGTCACACATCATGACACATTCAGATCGTCACAATATTTTGTATCCTCGCCAACATGGTTTTCGAAAATTCAGATCCTGTGAAACACAACTTTTAGAATTTGTTGACGATATTACCAAAACTCTTGACAACTCAAAACAATCAGATATATTGGTTATGGATTTCTCTAAGCCAGACACTATCTTCTTACCAACAAACTCAGTCATTATGATATAGATGATAAAACAACTTCCTGGATCTCAAACTTCTTAAATGATAGAACCCAATCAGTACTTGTTTAAAGCGTCAAATCTGAGTATATACAAGTTTTATCCGGTGTCCCCCAGGGATCTGCTCTGGGGCTTTATCTGTTCCTATTTTATATTAATGACATGCCGATTGTCTTGAACTCCACGGTCAGACTGGGAGAAAAAAAATGGCTAATGGCTTTCCACCCTGATAAGTGCTATGCTCTCACAACTTCTAAGAAAAAAAACCTGTCATTTTTTATTATTTTCTTCATGGCCGAATATTAAAACATGTTGATTCTGTGAAATACCTAGGAGTAACCATCAGATCAGATTTGAAATGGGACTCTCATGTAGATCAGATTTGCAACAAGGCAAATTCTACTATTAGAAGAAAATCTAAATATTAGCTCAACAACATTTAAAGAACAAGCTTACACATCTTTGGTTAGACCCTCTTTAAAATATTCTTGCTCTGTTTGGGATCCGTACACAAAAAATCAAGGAGGAGTTTAAGGATAGGCACATCAACAAAATAGAAATGGTGCTGAGGAGATGAGCCCGATATGTGTCAAATCGCTTTCGGAATACCTCTAGTGTAACAGATATGATTGGTACTTTTGGCTGGCGCAGCGTGTCAGATCGTAGCGAAGATGCACGCCTGAAGATGTTCTATAAAATTCATCAGGGCACGGTGGCCATATCCACGACTGACAGGATGCACCGAGCCAGAATAATTCCTAGAAATTCCAACCAGGTCCAATACCAACAGCAATACTCGAAAACACTAACTAGACAACAATCCTTTTGTCCTCGTACCATACTAGACTGGAACAAACTACCATCTGACATCGTTAATGCACCCACTTTCAACCCTTTAAAAGCATCTCTTTCCAGGCACACCTATAAAATTGAAGATGCAGAGTAATTAATTACTTCAACAGACTTTACATAATAATTTACCACTTCTCTTCTTTTCCCCCTTTTCCGAACAAGCTTTGTAGGTGGGGGTTGAATTTTCCTTCTTTTAACTTTAACTTAGTGGATACTTATTAATTGTTATGTAATATATATAGTCTGTCATTTGTGCTGCATAAACCCAATTTCGTAACAAAATCATCAATTAGTTGAAGGTGGTCACTATATGGTAGAAATGGCAATCCCCATCGTAACCCCAAACTTAGCTGCGGGAATCGTAGCTTCTAGGCCCGATCGTTTGATTTGTTTTTTCAATATTTTTTTTATTATCGAACGATCTAGTTCTAAATTAACCCACACAGTGTATTGGTCAACATGCTGTTTTTGTTATCAAATCTGATATTCAATATACGAAGACAGCGGAAGTGTTGATAATTTGTAGACAAAAACATAAAACATTCCTAACATTACTTCTATTCACAAGTTTATTGACAAGGAAACAAATGAAAACCATTGTTTGGAAGTGATTAAATCATTCAACTTCCAATAAAAAAATACCTTTTTGACAATAAACATCGAGGTAAAGTTGTGCTTATAATTCTTGGTAGTCCCACATAGGAATAATTAGATCATTTTGGCGAGAGTTATTCCCCTTATTACGTGTATGAAACGAAGTTGAGTTAAGGAAATAATGAAATGTTTTAGACTATCCTTATATCAGAAACGTTGAGGGCAATTTTGGCAATTTTGATTTCATTAAATGATTATAATGATATAACCCATAATAGAATCAGAAAATTAATCCATGTTCAACTTATAGTATATGTGCTACATCAGGTTTATGTATAATCTTTTTTCTTATAATTTCATATCGTCCTCGGTAGTATAGTGGTAAGTATCCCCGCCTGTCACGCGGGAGACCGGGGTTCAATTCCCCGCCGGGGAGGTCGATATTTTTTCCTTCTTAAGATTTTTGATTTTTCTTTTTCTCATTTACAGCTATTACATCTGATCTTCACATTTTTTTTTAACCTTTGTAAAACATCTAAATCAAATCCATTACTTATTGTAAATGAACGTCACAGAGTGGACGGTAATATATGACAGATTGTTACAAAATCACTTTAAAGGGACATCACGTGAAAAGGCGGTTTTTTTTTAATGAATGTATGTATTGTATGCACTTCCACTTATGTTACCTCGCTATCCCCATATTCATAGTCCGTTCCAAATGTCCAGTTTGACCACTTGAATTGTTCGGGAAAGCCCGGCTAAAAATAGCGCCGATAACGTCACCTGATTAGGCAGCAAACACAAGTGGTGCGAGCGAGATGAAACGGTTTACAAAGGGGCCCTCAGAGAGGGGCCGTCAGGCAACTGCAACTTCTTACCGCACTATGAAACCAAGTTATATGATTTCTAATTCCGTATTCAAACTTATTGAACAGTAATTATTCATCATCAGAAGTTAATTGCACACTTGCCAATATTAAGAATTTAAATTTATTTAGCTTTTAACATAAATTTGTTGCCAATAAAATTAAACAAAGGATGGGGCACAAGTTTTTACAATTTATCACAGCCTTCTCCCGTGACCGGTACAGGTGGTACGGGGCTAAACACTCCCTCAACAATGGGACAAACCTTTCTGTAAAAAGGAATATTCACGAGACGAATATCCCTTTTCAAATGTTTACATAAAGTGCATATATGCAATGACAAACTACACGCGAATATAAAAAGGAAACGTTTGTGAATTTATTTATTACATTAAACAACTCAATGTCTTTGGCCATTTTTTTTCTAGACCATGAATATAAATCTATGTATACTCTCTTTCCCACTTTCACTGTCTCCAAACGCTAACATTTAGGAAGTCATATTAACCATCACACACAATAAACTGTATGGCAAAACCACTACGTGTACATGTAGAATATGTGTCAATAAGGAACGTGTTGAGATACTTGATAATTATATTTTTTCAATACTTTACAGAGATTAAAGCATACTTTTAAATGGACCTTTTTATGCTGAGACAACTTTTCTTTAATCAGTTCCTTTGGTCCGAAACAGAAGCCGTAGTTATCGGCAGCACGCGCCATTTTTATAACGTAATCAAATATTTTTTCCCCTGTTTTCAATACGTATTCCGATTCTATCTGAAGTCGAAAATTTATTCTTTATAGAGAAAAGGTTGTTACATGATCATACATTCTAAGTCAACATCATATGAAAACATGAACTGTTGAAAAATTACGATTTAAAAAAAAAGTGTTATGCGATCCTATTTACTAGAAGTAGGTTCTCCTTCCTCAGTTATTCATCCTGGTCCGTCATTTTGACATTTTTAATCTAGCTGCGATAACGTAGCTTTCTGACGAAGAGCGATTTTTTTTTTATATATTGCGTCGTCGCGCCAGGGCAGGCCGGGTATTATATTAGTACTAATTTAAAACTTGCATGTCAAAACAAAAAACAATCGTTTAATTCAGCAATATAATTAAATCATACCATTTTACTGATCCCGGTAATATTATAAATTATGTAAATCTAATAGCGCACGTATCTCATTTGACCCCGAGCACCGACAGAGGATCAGAGAACAGAATACGCCGTGGCCATCACAGCAGTTATCCCTTGGGGGGCCTCATGGCAAAATCAAACTAACCAGTCACTTATCCCTTTCGTTTGCATAAACCACTGTATAATTATAAAAAACACAAAGTAAACTCTCTCCGATACATGCCCATTAACATATTAAACTAAGTTCATCTGTGTTCAAACTCACACAATGATACTAGCGAGGTTAATAGTTTTAGATATTTATTCATAACATAAACAGCGCTAGCATTTCTGTCGATTTTATTTCAGCTTAACCGGCCGCTATCCGGAAGAAAACATGCACCGTACTGACTGCTAGGGCAGTTATTTTCTGCTTTGAATACTTCCCACTGGCAATAATGATTCCGTAACGTACCCCTTGCGCTATCTTTTGACCATTTGGCAACTATTCGCTTCGTAGCTGACACGGTACAACACTTTTCTTTGGCTTACTTCACACGGCCAGTCATCTTGTTTACAAAGAAATGGTGTGCTATGCGCATGCGCTAGTAGAGGGAAATCCCTGAACAAAACGTTGGTCAGACAGGTAGAAATACCGATGATTATCTTAGATTTAATCATTTTTATGAATCTATTTCAGCCAAATCCGATCGGCATTTTCCATAAGGAGTCTCACTTGATATGTTTATGTAGTATTTGGAAAAAAGACACAAAAAAAAGTTACTTCAGCGTGATGCCCCTTTAACACCCCAAGCGTTAAAATTTTGTGATCACAATCATAACCGTTAAATTTGAGAAAGTCAATAGAATATAAGGCTATATCGGATAAATATCGGGTTTCACCTTGTCTATAGGCAAGAAAATCTGTATATATACGCTTTTTGTAATGTAACCATTAGTTGTTTTAATATAACCATCTGTTGTTATAATGTAACCATCAGTTGTTTTAATGTAACCATCAGTTGTTTTAATGTAACCATCAGTTGTTTTAATGTAAACATCAGTTGTTTTAATGTAACAATCGGTTGTTTTAATGTAGCTATCAGTTGTTATAATGTAACCATCGGTTGTTTTAATGTAACCATCAGTTGTTTTAATGTAGCTACCAGTTGCTTTAATGTAACCATCAGTTGTTTTAATGTAACAATCAGTTGTTTTAATGTAACAATCAATTGTTTTAATGTAGCCATCAGTTGTTTTAATGTAACAACAAGTTATTTTAATGTAACAATCAGCTGTTAAATGTAAACATCAGTTGTTTTAATGGAACTATCAGTTGCTTTAATGTAACAATCAGTTGTTTTAATGTAACAATCAGTTGTTGAAATGTAACCAACAGTTGTTTTAATGTAACTTATATGCAATCGTGTAACAAACATTATTCAACGTTGCTTCACGGATTAAAGTATTCATATTGTATTTTAAAATGGATATTGAAATTGGGCTCTTGAAGAAATTATAATAATAATCTATCTAGCTTACATAAGCCACTCTAAAGCGCTTTACAGTACATAGACATACATTAATCAATACAATTTTGAGGAATTCGCAGGAGCTGCCTTATAGGCCTTATCACCGCCATAGATTTCTAAGAAACATTTAATTAATGCAGGTGACTGATATTTGTCTTGTCTGTAGGAGAAAGCGTCCATAAGTTGAGATAACTTCTGGTCATAGTGTGCTTAAGTTTATAAAATGTGGTTAATTAATTAGAAAAGACAGAAAGGATTTATCAATTGTTGATATATAAGTTATCTGTATGTTTAAGGTAGTATGTAGTATATGCTTAGTGGTAATATAATTATGTAATGGCGGTAACGTTTTGGTAAATAGCTAATTATATCTGTTGATCCTATGGTAGTGTTGCAAGAAGGCTTTGCTACATGTGTTTGAAGCTCTTTTTACCATTATATATTGGTACCCGTGTTTGAAGTTCTTTTTACCATTATATATTGGTACCCGTGTTTAAGGCTTTTCGTGTCATTATCACATTGATAACCGTATTTGAAGCTCTTTTACCGTTATGACGTTGGTACCTGTTTGAAACTCATTGCGTCATTATTTACAAATTGATACCTGTATTTCAGCTCTCTGTATCATTATTACGTTGATACATGCGTGTTTAAGCTCTGTGCCCAGGCTTTTATCGATGCTCCCCAGCTGAAGTCGACCAAACAATGACACTCGCCTCGTGCATGGATGCGCGTGTCCCACAGGATTTGTGGTCGGATCCCGCCTGTGTGAGCATGCGTGGTAGAGCCGGAGAAGCAGCGTTAAGCGTGATTCAGACGCTGGGAGCCTACTATGAGCAATACCCTGATACACCAGTAGTGGGAGTGTACCTAGCGCCGGAGACCTGGTACGTGTTACGGGTGGATTATACACCCAGCTGTACACCATTCCGTTGGATTAGCAGTGAGATAGTGCTCCTTTTCCAGGTGGATTAGTAACGAGATTGTACTCCAGTGGGATAATGACGGACACGATACTGACAGAGCCGGCCAGTACCGGGGCTCGGTGGAGTTTACTGCAGTTCTCATTGGTGTGTTGTTATACGGTCGGGATACATGGCACCACCAGTCTCCCTCACTTCTCCTTTATATACACAGGTAAGGCACGTGTACCAACAACCTGCATATAACGGCCAACTCATGTCCAGTTTGCGTACGGTCGAGACATTTTTTTAAATCACAAGATGTTCTATTGCAGTTCTTGCATGGTAAATATTACAAAACTTATTAAATCGAAATATCCAAACCAAATAACACCGGAACAGCTAAAACAGCATCCCGTTTCTCCGTCCCTGATGCCCCGGGTGTTTAATTACCTGTCCATGATATACGTTATCAACCTTTTTTCTTTTGCTTCCAACCATGGTTTCTTCCTTAAACTTTCGACTTTGAAAAAGTAACACGATCTTAGACATCGCACCCTCTCCTGGCGTCCATCCTCGTTCTCTACCCTACCTTGATTTTTATTCACTGACAGCGAATAAACAATTCAATCGACATATTATTTAAGTGTCACTCATCATATCATCTTTAACAAATAAAGATAAAATAATCACTACTTATAAGAGGCATTATTAGAATTAAACCGTCAAGATTAACATTGATGAGACACTTTATAATTATTTACATATTGTGCACAATAAAGGTAAGTTTATCCAGACAGTTAATGATGTGCTAACGTTTGTACCGAAAATAATCTATGACATCATTATTACAACCCTAACGTCATACCAATATTTGTTAAATACGACCACAATCTTACGACCCTGGTCCTCATTTACGTCCCTGATTTAAACGACATTAACCTTACCTCCCTAAATTTACACCGTGATCTTACCTCCCTGATCTAAGGAACTTCATCTTACGTCCATAATAGTACGTCCCTAATCTTAGGTCCCTGATCTTACGTCCCTGATCTTACGTCCCTAATCTTAGATCCCCGATCTTAGGTCCCTAATCTTACGTCCCTGATCTTGCGTCCATAATCTTACGTCCCCGATCTTACGTCCCTGATCGTACGCCCATAATCTTACATTCCTAATCTTAGGTCCCTGCTTTTAAGTCTCTGATCAAAACAACCCTGACCTTACGACCCTGATCTTGCGTCACTGATATTACGCCACTGATCTACGTGCTTAAGCTTTGGACCCTGACTTTACGACCCTTATCTTTCGTCCCTAATCTTAGGTCACTGATCTTACGACCCTGATCTTACTATCCTAATTTTACGTCATTGATCTCACGTCACTGATCTTATTTCCGTTAGTTAACGACCCTGAACTTGTGATATTATGGTCCTGATATAATGGTCCTGATCTTACGTCCTTGATCTTACGACCATGATCTTACGTCCATGATCTTACGACCCTTATCCTACGTTCCCAACCGTGGAATCAGTTTCCTAATCTGACAGAATTTTTCACCCTATCCCTAATACACTGACTCCATGTTCCATAAAATACCTCAATATTCCGATACACTCTTACCGATCATGTGTTACTTTATATCTCAATAATGTCTTTAAACTGTAAAGGTTCATCTGTAAAAATCCCCGTATAGGTTCACTTGTCCTAATGAAGGCTAATGTGTGCAAGTCACCCTGTAGGTTGAACTGTACAACTCCCCTAGTTGGTTCGCATGTACAAGTCCATGTGTATGTTCATCTGTACAAGTCCCCGTGTATGTTCATCTGTACAAGTCCCCGTGTATGTTCATCTGTACAAGTCCC
>NW_018404097.1:88727-108325 GCF_002113885.1 Mizuhopecten yessoensis
TCTGTACAAGTCCACGTGTATGTTCATCTGTACAAGTCCCCGTGTATGTTCATCTGAACAAGTCCCCGTGTATGTTCATCTGTACAAGTTCACGTGGATGTTCATCTGTACAAGTCCCCGTGTATGTTTATCTGTACAAGTCCACGTGTATGTTCATCTGTACAAGTCCACGTGTATGTTCATCTGTACAAGTCCACGTGTATGTTCATATGTACAAGTCCCCGTGTATGTTCATCTGTACAAGTCCCCGTGTATGTTCATCTGTACAAGTCCCTGTGAATGTTCACCTGTACAAGTCCCCGAGTATGTTCATATGTACAAGTCCCCGTGCATGTTCATCTGTACAAGTCCCCCGTGTAGATTCTACTGTACAAGTCCCCATGTGTGTTCATCTGTACAAGTCCCCGTGTATGTTCATCTGTACAAGTCCCCCGTGTAGATTCTACTGTACAAGTCCCCATGTATGTTCATCTGTACAAGTCCCCGTGAATGTTCATCTGTACAAGTCACCCGTGTATGTTCACCTGTACAAGTCCCCGTGTATGTTCATATGTACAAGTCCCCGTGCATGTTCTTCTGTATAAGTCCACGTGTATGTTCATCTGTACAAGTCCCCGTGTATGTTCATCTGTATAAGTCCCCCGTGTAGATTCTACTGTACAAGTCCCCGTGTATGTTCATCTGTACAAGTCCCCGTGTATGTTCATCTGTACAAGTCCCCGTGAATGTTCATCTGTACAAGTCCCCCGTGTATCTTCACCTGTACAAGTCCCCGTGTATGTTCATATGTACAAGTCCCCATGTAAGTTCACATGTGCACGTCCCTATGTAAGTTCACATGTACACGTCCCCATGTAAGTTCACATGTACAAGTCCCCGTGTAAGTGCACATGTATAAGTCCCCGTGTATGTTCATATGTACACGTCCCCCGTGTAAGTTCACATGTACACGTCCCCATGTAAGTTCACATGTACAAGTCCCCATGTAAGTTCACATGTACAAGTCCCCATGTAAGTTCACATGTACAAGTCCCCGTGTAAGTTCACATGTACAAGTCCCCATGTAAGTTCACATGTACAAGTCCCCGTGTAAGTTCACATGTACAAGTCCCCATGTAAGTTCACATGTACAAGTCCCCGTGTAAGTTCACATGTACAAGTCCCCATGTAAGTTCACATGTACAAGTCCCCGTGTAAGTTCACATGTACAAGTCCCCATGTAAGTTCACATGTACAAGTCCCCGTGTAAGTTCACATGTACAAGTCCCCATGTAAGTTCACATGTACAAGTCCCCGTGTAAGTTCACATGTACAAGTCCCCATGTAAGTTCACATGTACAAGTCCCCGTGTAAGTTCACATGTACAAGTCCCCATGTAAGTTCACATGTACAAGTCCCCGTGTAAGTTCACATGTACAAGTCCCCATGTAAGTTCACATGTACAAGTCCCCGTGTAAGTTCACATGTACAAGTCCCCATGTAAGTTCACATGTACAAGTCCCCATGTAAGTTCACATGTACAAGTCCCCATGTAAGTTCACATGTACAAGTCCCCATGTAAGTTCACATGTACAAGTCCCCATGTAAGTTCACATGTACAAGTCCCCATGTAAGTTCACATGTACAAGTCCCCATGTAAGTTCACATGTACAAGTCCCCATGTAAGTTCACATGTACAAGTCCCCATGTAAGTTCACATGTACAAGTCCCCATGTAAGTTCACATGTACAAGTCCCCATGTAAGTTCACATGTACAAGTCCCCATGTAAGTTCACATGTACAAGTCCCCATGTAAGTTCACATGTACAAGTCCCCATGTAAGTTCACATGTACAAGTCCCCATGTAAGTTCACATGTACAAGTCCCCATGTAAGTTCACATGTACAAGTCCCCATGTAAGTTCACATGTACAAGTCCCCATGTAAGTTCACATGTACAAGTCCCCATGTAAGTTCACATGTACAAGTCCCCATGTAAGTTCACATGTACAAGTCCCCATGTAAGTTCACATGTACAAGTCCCCATGTAAGTTCACATGTACAAGTCCCCATGTAAGTTCACATGTACAAGTCCCCATGTAAGTTCACATGTACAAGTCCCCATGTAAGTTCACATGTACAAGTCCCCATGTAAGTTCACATGTACAAGTCCCCATGTAAGTTCACATGTACAAGTCCCCATGTAAGTTCACATGTACAAGTCCCCATGTAAGTTCACATGTACAAGTCCCCATGTAAGTTCACATGTACAAGTCCCCATGTAAGTTCACATGTACAAGTCCCCATGTAAGTTCACATGTACAAGTCCCCATGTAAGTTCACATGTACAAGTCCCCATGTAAGTTCACATGTACAAGTCCCCATGTAAGTTCACATGTACAAGTCCCCATGTAAGTTCACATGTACAAGTCCCCATGTAAGTTCACATGTACAAGTCCCCATGTAAGTTCACATGTACAAGTCCCCATGTAAGTTCACATGTACAAGTCCCCATGTAAGTTCACATGTACAAGTCCCCATGTAAGTTCACATGTACAAGTCCCCATGTAAGTTCACATGTACAAGTCCCCATGTAAGTTCACATGTACAAGTCCCCATGTAAGTTCACATGTACAAGTCCCCATGTAAGTTCACATGTACAAGTCCCCATGTAAGTTCACATGTACAAGTCCCCATGTAAGTTCACATGTACAAGTCCCCATGTAAGTTCACATGTACAAGTCCCCATGTAAGTTCACATGTACAAGTCCCCATGTAAGTTCACATGTACAAGTCCCCATGTAAGTTCACATGTACAAGTCCCCATGTAAGTTCACATGTACAAGTCCCCATGTAAGTTCACATGTACAAGTCCCCATGTAAGTTCACATGTACAAGTCCCCATGTAAGTTCACATGTACAAGTCCCCATGTAAGTTCACATGTACAAGTCCCCATGTAAGTTCACATGTACAAGTCCCCATGTAAGTTCACATGTACAAGTCCCCATGTAAGTTCACATGTACAAGTCCCCATGTAAGTTCACATGTACAAGTCCCCATGTAAGTTCACATGTACAAGTCCCCATGTAAGTTCACATGTACAAGTCCCCATGTAAGTTCACATGTACAAGTCCCCATGTAAGTTCACATGTACAAGTCCCCATGTAAGTTCACATGTACAAGTCCCCATGTAAGTTCACATGTACAAGTCCCCATGTAAGTTCACATGTACAAGTCCCCATGTAAGTTCACATGTACAAGTCCCCATGTAAGTTCACATGTACAAGTCCCCATGTAAGTTCACATGTACAAGTCCCCATGTAAGTTCACATGTACAAGTCCCCATGTAAGTTCACATGTACAAGTCCCCATGTAAGTTCACATGTACAAGTCCCCATGTAAGTTCACATGTACAAGTCCCCATGTAAGTTCACATGTACAAGTCCCCATGTAAGTTCACATGTACAAGTCCCCATGTAAGTTCACATGTACAAGTCCCCATGTAAGTTCACATGTACAAGTCCCCATGTAAGTTCACATGTACAAGTCCCCATGTAAGTTCACATGTACAAGTCCCCATGTAAGTTCACATGTACAAGTCCCCATGTAAGTTCACATGTACAAGTCCCCATGTAAGTTCACATGTACAAGTCCCCATGTAAGTTCACATGTACAAGTCCCCATGTAAGTTCACATGTACAAGTCCCCATGTAAGTTCACATGTACAAGTCCCCATGTAAGTTCACATGTACAAGTCCCCATGTAAGTTCACATGTACAAGTCCCCATGTAAGTTCACATGTACAAGTCCCCATGTAAGTTCACATGTACAAGTCCCCATGTAAGTTCACATGTACAAGTCCCCATGTAAGTTCACATGTACAAGTCCCCATGTAAGTTCACATGTACAAGTCCCCGTGTAAGTTCACATGTACAAGTCCCCGTGTAAGTTCACATGTACAAGTCCCCGTGTAAGTTCACATGTATAAGTCACCGTGTAAGTTCACATGTATAAGCCACCGTGTAAGTTTCAATGTAGTAGTCCCCGTGTAGGTTCACATCTACAAATTCCCCCGTATAGGTTAACCTCTACAAATCCCCATGTAAGTTCATGTAAGTTCCCGTGTATGTTCATATGTACAAGTCCCCGTGAGCCTGTACATGTCTCCGTGCTCCTGTACAGGTCCCCTTGCGCCTGTACAAGTCCCCGTGCGCCTGTACAAGTCCCCGTGCGCCTGTACAGGTCCCTGTGGGGGTTCACATGTTCAAGCTTCTTTTAGGTTCATCTGTATAAGTCCCCCCGTGGGGAATCACCTGTACCAATCCCCCCTAGAGGATCACATGTACTTGTCCAGTTTACTCGATCGTGCCACGGCACGACCAAAACACATTTGTATATTGATCTGCCCGCAATGGTGATTGTTTTGCGATGACAGTACCTACACTATCGACCAGTATGACTCATGCTTCTGTGGCCTTGTTAAACCGTTATCTCGTCTTGGGACTGCGATTACCGAGATATGATACCAGAGGCGTTCCTGTCACCGTACAACTCCTCATCAGTTTGTCTCACATTTCCATTTATTAGGTCATTTTTACATACTGGATACATTTCACCGACTTTTTCAGGAAAACTTTTAATTATTCCCTATGTCACAAGTATCCGAGTATCTCAGACCTATCGGTATATCCAATTAATTGAAATCGTGACAATAATGTCACTAAAACTATCCTCATATTTTTAGCACGCTCATTAAGACGTCTAAAGTAATCAAGGTGACATATTCCGTTATTCATGTCGACTTAGGGAGATAACTATAATGATGAGCCGACTCATTTATCACCAAACGTTGACCTATTTTTCAACAGTAGACTGAATTAATCTACTGTTGACTATTTCTGATAGTTTTCATGGCACAATCATCCCGACTTAAATTAATTGGTGGCAAGAATATGTTCGGGTGCTAGAAATATTGTCAACGTAATCATGACACTTCCGGTTGTAAATATTAGTTGGGGCATGATGTGAAGTGAAGATCGAAGTCTAAGTGTGTATCTCATTATACTGTATTAGTCAATCACATTCACAAGATATAATAGGAGGCACGTGTATGCCCATAATCCTTAAGATGTTGAATGATGTTTATTTTGCGAGGATGCTGTTCTCGGTGAGGCACACATCGGAAATGACGTCCCCCCTCTAGCGGCTAGTCCAGTGTTTACATGGATGTCGCCAGTGTATGACAAGAATTGGGAATACGTCTAATGTTGAATTATCTTGGTTGTCGTTTGTTGTGCCTCGCGGTAAATCATCTGTTCGGTATTCATGAGATGATTCAGCGGACCCGATGTCCGTCTGGCTCCGAGGGGAATTAATCATTTATAATCAGCCACTTACAATCACAGTCTCGCATGTTTACCTCACGGCCTAAGTATTAGTGTCAGAAATGTCTCGAACGTCTTAACCACGTGACAATTTGATTAACAGGATATAACCATCAGTTTGATTGGTAAAAGTGTTTCCCGCCAATCAGTCCACCGACCACCAGGTGCCCAGTCTGGTAATATGAACTATCCTAATAATTTTAATGTCGTCAACTCAACACCCTGATAACAAGGTTGTCACATATACGTCTTAATTTTCAAACTTTTACGTATATTGCAAGATTAAATTGAAATGCAAAACACAATCGATCGATTGATTGATTGATTTAATGATTGATTGATTGGACTCTACGTTTTGCGACAGCTCATGTCATATGACAACGGTGTCCTTCGATGAATTGGTCACTCGATGGCTTAAAGTGCAATCCTACTGAAATGTTCTTACCTGTACACGACAGCGTGATACCCCATCAGACTATGTAATTCTGAAAACGGCTTGTAAGTTCCGGAGGAATAACGTGGGGAGGGAAAGAAATATTGATTTTGCATCATATACAAGCGTTAAGCTGCACGTGAACCGTCCACGTAAAGCGTTCCTGGCAGAAACTCGGTCATGAACCTATTGACTGATTGTTGGCATGAAGTATTCTTAGAAAAAGAGTTGTGTGTCTACAGCTCTCACCTCGGGGTCTGATGTCTACGTGTCCCCTCCATACCACATGGATGGGTTTAGATCTGTATATGAGTTTTACGTTTGACATTTTCATTAACGGTACAATGGAAGGCAAGCACACATCATGGAAAGTCATTAACAGTTTAATAATCGTCTCTTTTAGCCCTACAGCCAGAAAGTCAAGTTTATTTTCTCCCGATATTGAATCTGTACTTTTTTTATATCAAGATATCCTGCTTAGCTTATTGCTTACTCTAAAAACCGATAAACATTGTTGGCTCCAGAAAACAGCCTCTCAGAACGCAACAGTATGTAAATTAGGTGGGTATATGAAAAACCATGTACGAGATTATATAGATTAAATGTCACAACATGCAAGGTTACACTAGTAACGGACAAGGTCATTCTGACATTGGCAACTATATGGCGGTTTATCAAACAAATGAATGGAAAGAGTTTGGGGGTTCCGGACAGCCAGTTTTAGTGAAGAACGCATGAACAGTCTCAGAGACCTTTGAAGTATTAAAGAAAAGTGACGTCATAATATGAGAGTCACATCCAGTGATACCGAGGTGGTCGATAATAGATCGATATACTATGTGCAGTATTCTGGACGATTTTAGGGGGAATTAGTAAAGGATATGCCGTCGTTAAGAAGTGGAAAGGAATTGTAATAATACATATGGAGGGAGAGTGGTAGTTTTACTCCGTTTATACGGACGAGTATTTGTATCCGGATTCTGTCCTCCGGTCCGGGATTTATCTTTCGTGTAAACTGGGATAGAAATGGGGTAGCACTGTTCATCTTTCATATGCGGTATTGATAATCTGGATGTTGTCACTCGGATGCAAAAGTTTGCAAGGAATTGCGTTTCAGAGAGGTTTGATCACCTTTTTATGTGTGCTGATCTCCTTCAGGTATACATTTAAGATGACCGTAGTGAGTCTGTCTACGCGCTGTGAGCCTGGTTATTGTTGTTTATCTCCCTTGTTACTCGAAACTCACTACTTCAGTACCGCCATGGTCGCTCTCATATTTTTATTTACTTCTTTTGCCTTGAAGGTGAAGCAGCTTTCTCAATAATTTTTGAGAGATACAAATCTTTTTTGAATTTCGTTTTCCTTGCTGCTTCAAGTATGTGTGATTTGTAGCTTTTTTAATTTGTTGAACTAGTTTTGTTTGATGATACTCCTTGACATTGCGCCAAATACTACATTTTACTACTTGGCATCGATCGCCATACTGGGATGCATTTCGGGAGGGAATTTTATTGGCAAGAGCAACGATTTGTACATTACGCCGATCGATAATCGCGTGGGGAGGTGTAAGAGAGGGGAAGCAACGAAATCCATGTCAGATAAAGGGTCTTCAATCGATACACAGGGCCATAAATTGGTGTTAGAGATGTGTACACACGGCTGACAGAGGGTCCCCACGGCACCAGCGTTCTAACGAAATGTACAAACCCGATGCGTTTGGTCGCATCACACGGCATCTAACTGAGCTTTGCTGTTCCTGAAAACAAGATTACGACTTCTGTCACGTGTAAACATTGCAGGGTGATTTATTTTAGGGTGAAGAAAATAACATTTGCAAGAACCCATATTGTCAAACAACAAAATCTAGTAAGCGTGCGATATGGTGTCAAAAGCCAGTCTCGTGGTTTGTGACGGTGACATGACGAGACGTTAACGTGTCTACCTCGTTTTATTTAGAGTAATATTTGAAAAATTACCATGGGTTCTCCATTGTCTCCACTCTCCTACAAGTTAAGGCATGTGCTCAGTCAGAAATGGATAAATTCTTAATTATTGTATTTATATTCAAACGAGTTTGTCGTTAGCACACAGTGTTGATTCCGCCATTAATATCATGATACTCAAAAGACATCAGTTATTATTGGACGAATTAATAGACTAGATTTCTACGAGCTTGGCTGCATTAATTTTGATTATGTCTTCGTGTCTATTGGTTATTTGCGTCTGTCACGTTGTTGTGTTGCCAATATTGGGATACGGGCTATATTTCAACCTCTCCGATGACGTCGTGGACCTGATGAGCTGTAACCGCGCCATAACACGTCCCTATTTGTAGCAGATGACTTGTAAGGCGGAACTGGTTAAGAGCTGCCAGTCTTAGTGACGACTTAATTACTGGAATGTTAGATGACTGTTAGCTCTTCTATTAGCTCTTCTGTTAGCACTTTCTATTTCAGTATGCACGTGTAGAAGATCTCTTACATATGAATGGTTGTTATTTTTTAATGTTTAATGTCTTCCAAACAACCAAGTTCTGTTGATGAGGCATCTCAAGCCACATCGGCCTGACCACATATGGCTGTAAAACGAACCGAAGAAGAAAGAAATCTCTATGGCATTGATAGAGGAAGTTTTTGACCACTGTGGTTCTGACACAGGAAGTTGTTGACCTCTGTAGTACTGACATAGGAAGATGTTGACCTCTGTGGAACTGACACAGGAGGATGATGACCTCTGTGGTACTGACAGAGGAAGATGTTGACCTCTGTGGTACTGATACAGGAAGATGTTGACCTCTGTGGTACTGACACAGGAAGTTTTTGACCTCTGTGGTAGTGATACAGGAGGATGTTAACCTCTGTGGTACTGACACAGGAAGTTTTTGACCTCTGTGGTACTGATACAGGAGGATGTTAACCTCTGTGGTACTGACACAGGAAGTTTTTGACCACTGTGGTACTGATACAGGAGGATGTTGACCACTGGTTCTGACACAGGAAGTTGTTGACCTCTGTTGTACTGACAGAGGTAGATTTTGACCTCTGTGGTACTGACATAGAAAGAGGTTGACCACTGTGTTACTGAACGAGGAAGATGTTGACCTCTGTGGTACTGACACAGGAAGTTTTTGACCTCTGTGGTACTAGGATAGGCAGTTGTTGACCGCTGTGGTTCTGACAGAGGAGTATGACCTCTGTGGTACTAGTGTAGGCAGTTGTTGACCGCTGTGGTTCTGACAGAGGAGTATGGCCTCTGTGGTACTGAGACAGGAGGATGTTGACTTCTGTGGTACGTACTGACAGAGGAAGATGTTGACCTCCGTTGTACTGACGGAGGAAGATTTTGACCACTGTGGTACTGAACGGGGAAGATGTTGACCTCCGTGGTACTGACATAGGAAGTTTTTGACCTCTGCGGTACTGACAGAGGAGGATGTTGAGCTCTGTGGTACTGACAGAGGAAGATGTTGACCTCTGTGGTACTAGTATAGGCAGTTGTTGACCTCTGTGGTTCTGACAGAGGAGGATGACCTCTGTGGTACTGAACGAGGAAGATGTTGACCTCTGTGGTACTGACACAGGAAGGTGTTGACCTCTGTGGTACAGACACAGGAAGATGTTGACCTCTGTGGTTCTGACAGAGGAAGATGTTGACCTCCGTTGTACTGACGGAGGTAGATTTTGACCTCCGTGGTAGTGACATAGAAAGATGTTTACCACTGTGTTACTGACAGAGGAAGATGTTGAGCTCTGTGGTACTGACAGAGGAAGATGTTGACCTCTGTGGTACTAGCATAGGAAGTTGTTGACCTCTGTGGTTCGGTTCTGACAGAGGAGGATGACCTCTGTGGTACTGACACAGGAAGGTGTTGACCTCTGTGGTACAGACACAGGAAGATGTTGACCTCTGTGGTACTGACAGAGGTAGTTGTTGACATCTGTGGTACAGACAGAGGAAGTGTTATACCTCTGTGGTACTGACACAGAAAGATGTTGACCTCTGTGGTATAGACAGAGAAGTTGTTGACCTCTGTGGTACTGGCACAGGAGGATGTTGACTTCTGTGGTACGTACTGACAGAGGAAGTTTTTGACCTCTGTGGTACTGACAGAGGAAGATGTTGACCTCTGTGGTACTGACAGAGGATGATGTTGACCTCTGTGGTACAGACAGAGGAAGTTTTTGACCTCTGTGGTACAGACAGAGGAAGTTTTTGACCTCTGTGGTACTGACACAGGAAGTTGTTGACCTCTGTGGTTCTGACACAGGAAGTTGTTGACCTCTGTGGTACTGACACAGGAAGATGTTGACCTCTGTGATACTGACACAGGAAGATGTTGACCTCTGGTTCTGACAGAGGAAGATGTTGACCTCTGTGGTACTGACATAGGAAGATGTTGACCTCTGTGGTACTGACAGAGGAAGTTGTTGACCTCTGTGTTACTGACAGAGGATGATGACCTCTGTTACTACGACTGAAGGGAGATGTCACTCGTTGTCGTGTTGCCCTTCGTAGAGGTCTCAAAAACAGGACAGCAAACTACGGTATAACATTGTTGGTTGACTCGTGCTTTTTAAACCGTATCCGTTTCTTTACACTGGTCTACGTATTGAAATTATTTTTAAATTCACTTTTCCCGATCAATAACAATGATTTTAAGGTCGTTCCCTATTCCTACTCTACGCTGCTTCAAACACGGAACAAAAGCTAAGTGCATTGCAAAACGAAACCATTACTGCGTCGTCTTCTCGTTCAATATTTCATGGCTTTCGTTCTGCCTTTTTATATCGGTTTGCCAATACTTCTCAAATGAAGGAACACTTTCGAAAGATGAAGGAACTATTTGCAGCAGCACAGCATGCCTTACAATAGTCGGTGCACACATGCTATATCAATTATTAGCTCCCCGTGAGGGAAATACGAAGATTTACCATCCATTACCACCGGAAACCGATGTAAACGTTATAGGCCTGGTTCAATGAGTCTGAAATCCATATATATTCTTGCAGAGAAAAATTTCAATAGCTGTTTTACTTTTTCGATTTTCGAACATAGTCATTATCTCGTTTTCTGATGCCTGTCACGAATGTTTACGGTGTTACGGAAAATGTCTTCTCTGATTTGAGTTTTAGATGATCAGTCCTTCTCCGATTTAAGCTATAAACTAAAGACTACACGATGTATATCCAATTTGGTGTAGCCACCTATTGTGAGGTGTCGCTTATCGTGCTGAAGATTACTCCTCGGGGACGTTTGAAGGGCATGTAATGCCATTGATATACTGGTAGGGACAACTACGGAACAGACACACCGTCAAAATGGAGTGCTGTGCTGGTTCTCAATCGATACATTCTAGCGAACGTTTCGTCTCTCCCTCTGCTCTAGGAACTTCTAAGTTACATTTTTAAACTAAAATAACGATGTAAATATGTCATTAATATGGTTTCACTACATCACATACAAGCGGGGCTTTTCGATAACAGAGCTGTCTCCAATATCTCATACAATTCACGCTTACACCCGAATCCCTCCTACTTACACCAAGAGTAAAAATGTTCAGACCCTTTAATTTATGCTCGTGCGGTAAAGTATTTAATAAAATTTACTTAAATATAGTATGATATTTTGTCTTTTCTGCAGTAGGTCGAGTTTCCTTGTACAAGAGGTCGTTCCGACGATAATCGCACTGCATTGTCCAACTGGTGAAACACTATTCTTGTTCCAGTGGTATATAGATCGAATTTCCTTGTTCCAGTGGTATATAGATCGTATTTCCTTATTCCAGTGGTATATAGAGCGTATTTCCTTGTTCCAGCGGTATAGATGGTATTTCCTTATTCCAGTGGTATATAGAACGTATTTCCTTTTTCCAGTGGTATATAGAACGTATTTCCTTGTTCCAGTGTTATATATCGTATTTCCTTTTTCCAGTGGTATGTAGATCATTTTTCATTGTTCCAGTGGTATATAGAACGTATTTCCTTGTTCCAGTAGTATAGATCGTATTTCCTTTTGCCAGTGGTATGTAGATCATTTTTCATTGTTCCAGTGGTATATAGATCGTATTTCCTTTTTCCAGTGGTATGTAGATCATTTTTCCTTGTTCCAGTGGTATATAGATCGTATTTCCTTGTTCCAGTGGTATAGATGGTATTTCCTTGTTCCAGTGGTATAAATCGTATTTCCTTGTTCCAGTGGTATATAGATCGTATTTCCTTGTTCCAGTGGTATAGATCGTATTTCCTTGTTCCAGTGGTATATAGGTCGTATTTCCTTGTTCCATGTGGTATAAATATCGTATTTCCTTGTTCCAGTGGTATAGATCGTATTTCCTTGTTCCAGTGGTATATAGATCGTATTTCCTTGTTCCGGTGGTATAGATCGTATTTCCTTGTTCCAGTAGTATAGATCGTATTTCCTTGTTCAAGTGGTATATAGATCGTATTTCCTTTTTCCAGTGGTATGTAGATCGTATTTCCTTGTTCCAGTGGTATATAGATCGTATTTCCTTGTTCCAGTGGTATATAGATGGCATTTCCTTGTTCCAGTGGTATAGATCGTATTTCCTTGTTCCAGTGGTATATAGATCGTATTTCCTTGTTCCAGTGGTATATAGATCGTATTTCCTTGTTCCAGTGGTAGATCGTATTTCCTTGTTACAGTGGTATATATCGTATTTACTTATTCCAATGGTAGATCTTATTTCCTTGTTCCAGTGGTATAGATCGTATTTCCTTGTTCCAGTGGTATATAGATCGTATTTCCTTTTTCCAGTGGTATAGATCGTATTTCCTTGTTCCAGTGGTATATAGATCGTATTTCCTTGTTCCAGTGGTATATAGATCGTATTTCCTTGTTCCAGTAGTATAGATCGTATTTCCTTGTTCCAGTGGTATATAGATCGTATTTCCTTGTTCCACTGGTATATAGATCGTATTTCCTTGTTCCAATGGTAGATTTATTTCCTTGTTCCAGTGGTATATATCGTATTTACTTATTCCAATGGTATAGATGGTATTTACTTATGGTAGATCGTATTTGCTTATTCCAATGGTATAGATGGTATTTCCTTGTTCCAATGGTATAGGTTGTATTTCCTTTATCCAGTGGTATATATCATATTTACTTATGGTAGATCGTATTTGCTAGTTTCAGTAGTAGACCGTATAACCTTATTTCAATGATAGATCGTTTTCCTTGTTTAAGTGGTAGGTAGTATTTCCTTGTTTAAGTGGTAGGTAGTATTTCCTTGTTTAAGTGGTAGATCTTATTTCCTTGTTCCAATGGTATAGATCTTACTTCCTTGTTCCAATGGTATATATCTTATTGCCTTGTTCCAATGGTATGGATCTTATTTCCTTGTTCCAATGGTATAGACCTTTTTTCTTTGTTCCAATGGTATAGATCTTATTTTCTTGTTCCAAAGGTAGGAGGTATTTGCTTTTTTCATTTGCAGATCGTATTTCCTTGTTTCCGTCGTAAAACGTAGTTTCCTGTTCCAGTGGTAGATTGTATTTCCTTTTTACAGTGGTAGATTTTATTTCATTGTTCCAGGGGAAGCCAGCCAAATAGCGTCCATATGTCTATAAATGCAATGAAATCAATGCTTATCTGACGCTCCTCCTTCAGCTGCGCATAACACGAGATCATCGTAAGAGGCAAACATTTGATGACTTTTGGCTGTTCCTTGAATACCCTCTGCACTGAAGATACAGACATTTTGATATCGCAATTATTAGGATTTTTTTTCCAGATTACTAATAACTATTAATTTAGCATATTGTGTACGAGTTTTTAACATTCGTGCCAGTTATTTAACGCCATCTATATTTAATATGAAGACCAAGCAGGCTGCATGCAATATGCATGTAGCAAATTAGTCTTGATACCGGTCTGAATATATAAAAACTTCGCTTAAACCTATATGACTCTAACGCCAATTATCTCCGAAGGTTATGTGGAGTATTTTCTTCGAGTCAATTAATCATTTTCATGCTTTGCCGAGGCAAAACGATGACTTATTGATGAAGCAGTAGAGATTGAATTGAGGCCTAATTTGCAGCCACATCAATACGTGATATGTGGAGTGCTACGGAGGCTGGGTCGATATTAACCATTCTGTGAGACATTACATTTATGATTCAACAAGCGCGTGCTCAGTTGTTAAAAACCGATTTTTGTGATTTTTTTACTCCTCTATACTTTAAATATCCCACTAGACAGAATGAAAAGACGACTTACCGTCATGTGCGCAGTGTGGTTTCCGGTGTACAATATTAAACCTTCTGTACATAGTACTGTTAGAACCAGGGCGTAACAGGAATCAGTAAGATGTTCTAGCAACCGTTAATATGAAACAGTAACCGTAATTATCGATACTGTTAGTATGAGAAAAGAACCGTTTATATGGACCAGAGGCCTTTGATACGAGACAGGAACCGTTAATGTGGTAAATGAACCATTTATATGGGCCAGATACCGTTGATACGAGACAGAAACCGTTAATTTGTGACAGAGACCTTTAATATTGGACAGAGAGCGTTTATATGGGCCAGAGACCGTTAATATGAAACAGGAACCGTGAATATGATAAAGGAACCGTTTTTATTGGACAAAGACCGTTAATATGAGACAGGAATCGTTTTAATGATAAAGGAACCGTTTATATGGGCCAGAGATCGTTAATATAAGACAGATACCGTTAATATGAGACAGGAACCGTTAATATGAGACAGGAACCGTTAATATGAGATAGGAACCGTTAATATGACAAAGGAATCGTTAATATGAAACAGAAACCGTTAATACGAGACAGGAACCGTTAATGTGGTAAAGGAACCATTTATATGGGCCAGATACCGTTGATACGAGACAGAAACCGTTAATTTGTGACAGAGACCTTTAATATTGGACAGAGAGCGTTTATATGGGTCAGAGACCGTTAATATGAAACAGGAACCGTAAATATGATAAAGGAACCGTTTTTATTGGACAAAGACCGTTGATATGAGACAGGAATCGTAAATATGATAAAGGAACCGTTCTTATTGGACAAAGACCGTAAATATGAGACAGGAATCGTTTTTATGATAAAGGAACCGTTTATATGGGCCAGAGATCGTTAATATAAGACAGATACCGTAAATATGAGACAGGAACCGTTAATATGAAACAGAAACAGTTAATATGAGATAGGAACCGTTAATATGAAACAGAAACCGTTAACATGCGACAGAGACCATTGATATGGGACATAGACCGTTAATATGAGAAAGAAACCGTTAATATGAGAAAGGAACCTTTAAGTCGCCAATATGAAACTGTGTAATTGGGCATTATATGCCTAGAATGGGGTACGTTTCCTAGCTGCGTCCGAAAGGCAATGTTTCATATACTGTTATTAATTGCATTGTTATCGATGTGTTCCTGATTGTATAATAACACAGGTGTTTTTGATTATATAATTACAAAGGCGTTCCTGTTGGTATTATAACACAAGTGTTTTTGATTGTTTAATTACGCATGTGTTTTTGATTGTTTAATTACACATGTGGTTTTGATTGTTTAATTACACATGTGGTTTTGATTGTTTAATTGCACATGTGTTTTTGATTGTATAATAACACAGGTGTTCCTGATTGTATAATTACAAAGGCGTTTCTGTTGGTATTATTACACATGTGTTTTTGATTGTTTACTTACACATGTGTTCCTGGTTGTATAATTACGCATGTGTTCCTGATTATATAATTACACAGGTGTTCCTGGTTGTATAATAACACAGGTGTTCCTGGTTGTATAATTACACAGGTGTCCCTGGTTGTATTATTACACAGGTGTTCCTGGTTGTATAATAACACAGGTGTTCCTGGTTGTATAATTACACATGTGTTCCTGGTTGTATAATTACAAAGGCGTTCCTGTTGGTATTATAACACAAGTGTTTTTGATTGTTTAATTACACATGTGTTTTTGATTGTTTAATTACACATGTGGTTTTGATTGTTTAATTACACATGTGGTTTTGATTGTTTAATTGCACATGTGTTTTTGATTGTATAATAACACAGGTGTTCCTGATTGTATAATTACAAAGGCGTTTCTGTTGGTATTATTACACATGTGTTTTTGATTGTTTACTTACACATGTGTTTCTGGTTGTATAATTACGCATGTGTTCCTGGTTGTATAATAACACAGGTGTTCCTGGTTGTATAATTACACATGTGTTCCTGGTTGTATAATAACACAGTTGTTCCTGGTTGTATAATTACACATGTGTTCCTGGTTGTATAATTACACATGTGCTTCTGGTTGTATAATAACACATGTGTTCCTAGTTGTATAATAACACATGTTTTCCTGGTTGTATAATTACACATGTGTTCCTGGTTGTATAATAACCCATGTGTTCCTGGTTGTATAATTGCACATGTGTTCCTGGTTGTATAATTACACATGTGTTTCTGATTGTATAATTACACATATGTTACTGGTTGTATAATAACACAGGTGTTCCTGGTTGTACAATTACACATGTGTTCCTGGTTGTATAATTACACATGTGTTCCTGGTTGTATAATAACACAGTTGTTCCTGGTTGTATAATTACACATGTGTTCCTGGTTGTATAATAACCCATGTGTTCCTGGTTGTATAATTGCACATGTGTTCCTGGTTGTATAATTATGCATGTGTCCCTTGTTGTATAATTACACATGTGTTCCTGGTTGTATAATAACCCATGTGTTCCTGGTTGTATAATTGCACATGTGTTCCTGGTTGTATAATTATGCATGTGTCCCTTGTTGTATAATTACACATGTGTTCCTGGTTGTATAATAACACATGTGTTCCTGGTTGTATAATTGCACATGTGTTCCTGGTTGTATAATAACACATGTAAAGGCGTTTCTGTTGGTATTATTACACATGTGTTTTTGATTGTTTACTTACACATGTGTTTCTGGTTGTATAATTACGCATGTGTTCCTGGATGTATAATAACACAGGTGTTCCTGGTTGTATAATTACACATGTGTTCCTAGTTGTATAATTACACATGTGTTCCTGGTTGTATAATAACCCATGTGTTCCTGGTTGTATAATTGCACATGTGTTCCTGGTTGTATAGTTACGCATGTGTTCCTGGTTATATAATTACACATGTGTTCCTGGTTGTATAATTGCACATGTGTTCCTGGTTGTATAATTATGCATGTGTCCCTTGTTGTATAATTACACATGTGTTCCTGGTTGTATAATAACACAGTTGTTCCTGGTTGTATAATTACACATGTGTTCCTAGTTGTATAATTACACATGTGTTCCTGGTTGTATAATAACACAGTTGTTCCTGGTTGTATAATTACACATGTGTTCCTGGTTGTATAATAACCCATGTGTTCCTGGTTGTATAATTGCACATGTGTTCCTGGTTGTATAATTATGCATGTGTCCCTTGTTGTATAATTACACATGTGTTCCTGGTTGTATAATAACACAGTTGTTCCTGGTTGTATAATTACACATGTGTTCCTGGTTGTATAATAACCCATGTGTTCCTGGTTGTATAATTGCACATGTGTTCCTGGTTGTATAATAACACATGTGTTCCTGGTTGTATAATTACACATGTGCTTCTGGTTGTATAATAACACATGTGTTCCTAGTTGTATAATAACACATGTTTTCCTGGTTGTATAATTACACATGTGTGCCTGGTTGTATAATAACACAGGTGTTCCTGGTTGTATAATTACACATGTGTTTCTGATTGTATAATTACACATGTGTTACTGGTTGTATAATAACACAGGTGTTCCTGGTTGTATAATTACACAGGTGTTCCTGATTGTATAATAAAGCATGTGTTCCTGAATGTATATTTACACAGGTGTTCTCGATTGTATAATAACACAGGTGTTCCTGGTTGTATAATTACGCATGTGTTCCTGATTGTATAATAACACAGGTGTTCCTGGTTGTATAATTACGCATGTGGTCCTGGTTGTATAATAAAACAGGTGTTCTCGATTTTTTTTTACAGAGATGTTTCTGATTGCCTACTACGTGCTGTTGATCCTGATTTGTATACCGGTGTGCTACGTACAGATAAAGTTAGGCGCCATCTACCGGCGGGGTATAGTGGGGATCTTCAGCCACCTCATCCCCATTCTAAAAGGTGAGTTCGTCATGCTGTATACATAGTTGTGCGATTTGTATACACCAATTAGTAACCTGGTTACCTTAACCTATTCAAATAGTTTTGAAAGAATGTCTTCAACACCGGACTGTTTTTATCATGTTGAGTCACTCTCGTTCGTTAATTTTCAATTTTTAAAATTTGAAAAAATAAGCCACATTATTCCTTGCTTTTCCTTTTGGTATGTTTTGTCTGAAGATTCCGGGAAAATAAATTATATGTTACTAATTAGCCAAAAACCTGTTACTTTTTTTTAATGATACTGAAGGGAAGTCTCATGTTCCAAAATATAAATATTTAAATCGTTTAGATACTACTACAAAGTTCTTATTACCACTAATGTTAGTAGGCGGTGTACGCATGACCAGAAAAACCGCGATTAAAATGCTTTCATTTGATTTAAACATATGTTTTGCCTTTTTTACATAGCAATGGAATTGGGCACAAGTTGTACAACTTCTATCAAGCCCTTTCCCTGTTATTGATAAGTTGACATACATACACCCACACGTTCACACACCCAACCACACACATGGGCACACACATAAACATGCACATGTAGATACAGGTATAGGGAGAGGGGTGGGGGAGAGGGGGAGGAGAGGGAAGAGGGGGTTATAGAGTCCGATTCTTTTAAGATTACTTGATAAGTTCTGCAACAAGACAGTAAATTTAAGAAAATACATATCAGACCACGTGGTTGTTCCTTCTCCATGCGAACGGAACTAGTTATGATATTCGCTGTTCACAACTTTCTTCTGATCAAATCTTCCTCCTGTTCACTCCGTTTCCACTAGTCCGTCCGCACAGAGAAAGACCAAACACACGGCTTCATTATATTTATATATACGTATATTTGTACGTTGAAACTCGTGTTGTCAATCTATTAGTATTAGTAAGGTGCATGTATTAATACAGATGTCGATTTTGAGGGGTGGGGGTATTAAGATCTTTTCGAGTCATGTATAAATCGTATAAAGATAAAGAGTATGCGTGAATATCATTTTGTTTTCTTGTTCCGAAGTTGTTATATCTCCAAAAAGAAGTAGATTCAACGTAAGGGGGATGTTTCATTCAGTTCACGATAAAGTTTAATTATCTGTTCAACATAATTTTCACAGTTAAAAAAGAAACGGAAGGTATCTTCAAAAGGGTAGCCACACATACAATTATCATAAAGAATTTTATGATAAAAGTGCTAAATTTGAACTTTGATTTAATATATCATTATATTCGTTATTTGGCGTATTTTAACCTATAAACTTTCATTCAATCAATACCATCGTGTGACATAAATATAATTAATATCCTGGAACTATATGTGTAAATTGTTTCTCCTGAACTTGTGTCAATTTAGATAAGTTCTATTTATGAAGCTTTTCCTTTAAAGTCGACATGTGTCATTGTTGTCAGATTAACTCATGCATTTACTTTGTCCATCTTATACCATATATCTTTCAACTTAATTATATTACGTAACAGGATTAACTGGTCATACCAGATCGGACACTGCATTCAGTCTCAGACAAAGGACAGCTAAATTGGCTTACCTGGTCGGGTACGGCCGAAGTCTGAAAGGCCGATTGCTATGAATGAC
>NW_018404097.1:112754-156314 GCF_002113885.1 Mizuhopecten yessoensis
AATTCAAAAACTGGTTTAGCTATACATCTGTACCCAATAGATTTAAATGTGTCCATAAATGACATATTAAATTCGCGTAACCAGTGCTCAGATATACCACAAACATTAATATCATATTTCTGAAGGCAGTCTATTAGATATGGTGTCCCTGACATGATGCCTTCAATGTTCCAACACATCGCATTAACAATTTCAGACATATCTGTGCTCACTCAAGAAAATTTCGCGTGGCTGCCATTCCCTCATTCGGATCCCTTCGGGCCAGAACGAATCATCGCTGATAATATCTGCGTCCTCCGCTACTATGTTCAATTGCGCTGATGCCGTGTTCTTCCATCGTTTCTCAAAATACCTTAACAAAGTAACGCGCACATTAGCTTCCTCAAGATAGCTTCGCATGGCAGCTTCTGAGGATATTTGTCGGTTTATTCCATGTACGTAGAATCGCCTGATTCTCCTTCTTTGTTGCTGCTGGAATCCCACAAATCGCTTTGCCATCGGATTACACACAGATGTTGGGAAATGGACCTTTATCGGGTGTTGAGTTGTCGTTTCAGCTGATATATAAGATGGATTCTCAGTATCCACGGAACGCTTCTCATTTAGAGACTCCGATTGTAACATGTCGCTCCAAGTTTTTTGTCGCGTGTCGTTTCCTTGGCAGAGTCCTCTAGCGTTCCGATCGGTTTTAGGATCTAACGTGTCTGTGAAATAATTCGCTGTTTTTGTGCTTTCCAAGTTATCCACCTGGTTTATCTGATTGTTCGATGATGCACTCAACACACTGAATCTGTTAAACGTCTTTACGGCTGGTTCTGTCTGACTCTCCTCGATAAGATCCACACTCCTGTTGGTCATGTTGTGTTCACTCTTTCTTTGTATGTCCTTCCTTAATTTGTCAACTTGTTTCTTTATACCAACTACCGATGCTGCACATGTCTTTAATGATTCCCTTGTCTCACTCAGGTCTGATTCGTAACATTTTGTGTAGTTAGTCACGCGGTCTGATACCAGTTTCATTGTCTTTTTAACACTTTCAACACCATTCAATTGTTCGTTATCGTATCTTTTTGCCATGTTCTTAAAGTCTGTTGTGGCTTCTACCGTCTCCTTAATATCCATTTTCATCTTTACAATCTGTTTCATCGTTTGTTCCACTTGTCTTTTGTTTTCACGTAGTTCATCCTCAATACATTTGATCGTTGAACAGCTTTTCTTTCGGATCCTCCCATTTTCAGTTTTCAAGGAATTTATTTCCGTCCTATCCTCGGTCTGCTTTAGTTTCAGTTCGCTGACAGTTTCTTGCAATGCTTCATAGGATTGCTGTGCTTTTTCACGTGAAATCTTGATCTCTGCTACCTCCGTTTGCAGTTGCTTCAAGTCTTCTTTATACTTTAACGCCCTGTTTTTAGCATTTTCTTTCTCTTTCATTAAACCATCGATTCTTGATGTAAGTGTTTCTATTTTCTCGTTGTGGTCACTTTTCACAAAGTACATATCGCGTTTCAAGACTGCTATGGTTTCCTGTAGCACACTAAATCCTGCCAATTCGCTAGCACCGCGATTTCTATTACTGTAAGAAAGTGATTGAGTCCGCTTTTGCTTTGTAGGCACGACATCGGACAAGTCCTCCACGAATTCACCCTCACACGCACGTACCAGCACAAAACAGTCTCTTGCTAACTTTGCCTGTAATGAAGGAGCGTTTGGTGCCCTTGTCTCCTTACGTTTCCTAAGGTATCCCTCCCTGTATGGAAAGTCATCGAGAGTGCAAGCCTTAGCAAATAATGCATCGCGTAACATTTCAATATCAGCAACGTTATCCCGTGTCAGCTGTCGGATTTCGTCAATAAGTATTGTTTTAGGGCGATCCTTTACCCTTTCTACCTGTTCCATATAGGTCGCCGTAGAGTGTGTAGTTCTACCCGCCGCGGTTGACTGGTCACCATCGTAAACACTCTCAGTCGATATCTGATTATCAATTGGTACCGAGTCTCCGAGTATATAGCTTTCGTCAAATTCGGCATGGTCATCACGACAGTTTATTTGACCGTTTTGCCAAGGAGATTGCATGTAATCTTGGTTGATCGGTAACAAGTCCGTATATGTAGGCGTAAGTTCATTGCAATCTGCGTCCTCGTTACAATCCGACATGGCTGATTGTAAGGGTAATCACAAGTGCAATCCTGGACCCACAGTTTGAAATAATATCAAAGCACACATTTAATAACACATAATGTCGTCGATGTTGAATGAAACGTGTAATATTCAAGTAAAGTTTTATTTCAACAACTTCCAACTTCAATAACGTAAACTGTTTTCATTGAGAATTAGGGACTAAGCTGGCCATCATACAGTGGTAAGTCAATAGAGCGTGACGGACGATTGCCTATACAGGTAGCCCAACCGAGTGATGAATGCTCACCTGTGTACGTACGCGTACGTGACAATATAACATCATATATACATATGCACAGTGGAACATAATTGTCAATTGTTCGAATATACAACAATAAATTGTTCATTTGATAGTATATCTACAATACAGGTACTACTATATACACGCATACCGTTCCTTTAGACTTGAGGACGTCTGAAACCATAGCAAATCGAGCATTTTATACTGCTACCGCTTACCGATCCTCTCGCATTGACGCCATGACGTCTTGTATGTAAGATGTTTTATTTTTCTATAGCCGTAGAAAAAGTAATTGAGTACATGGGGCAAATGTGTTGACTAGAATATGATATAATTGTTTACATGTAAAATGGTAACCTGTCGGTGAACCTTAGAACTGCTTTGATCACGGCGACAGTTGCTACTGTATACAGCATTGATAAAAACTGTGTGACACTAACCAACAAACAATCGACCCACTCATTGATGCAGCTTTTGGAAGAACCATTAACTTCACATATTCGGCACCCCCACTCACCTCCTGAGAACCATTAACTTGTACATATTCGGTACCCCCACTCACCTCCTGAGAACCATTAACTTGTACATACTCGGTACCCCCACTCACCTCCTGAGAACCAGTTGTTTGTCGGTATAACATCTCACCTCCCCATCATGTCACCAATGCATTTCCTCGTCATTATCGTCATTCCTCGTCATTCCCCGAGACTTGTCTAACTCGGGGTTTTTTTGTTCAGAACCACTCACACTTTTGGGCCTGCTACTCTTCTCACTGGGAAATTGGTAGGCTGTACCTTGTATTTCGTTGGAACAAAATTTATATCTGAACATTTAAATACATGTCTCAGGAACGCAGGATTTTGTTGGCGTTTATCTAGAGGAAAGTCAATAACTTGATCGTTAATTTACAAGTAATTTTATTTTATTTTCTGTGATTTACGGCAAAACCTATAACAGAAAATAACTCACTCGAGTTAAAATAACATAATTAACAACGCCACTCGTTGTGGAATATCTATTAAGCGGTTTTAAGTTTGCGTTAAAAGCACTAAAATATGACTATCGATAAAAAAGCACAATTACAATACATTAACGCCTAATAACATTACGCTCGTTGTCATAAACATCGATTTTGTTTGCCGTCTCTGGTATCGAACGCACCGCATTGTAGTCAAATGCTATTTTTGGTATCAACCGTATATCATACATAGAATTTAAGAGCTGAAAATTTCATAACATCTTTTTATTATGATCTAATTCCCTATGACGCTGTTATTACGTCGTTTTCACGATCGAACATACGACAAATGAGCACTGCCTTATCTGTTTAGAGGAAGTATTCTGCGCCATCATAGGTATCGTGTCTGTTCGGGGAAGGAATAGACCTGTTATGTCCCCCTAGGTTAGAATTGGGTACTCGGGTAACATTGTAAAGACCATAACTGACCTGGTATATAATTTGAAATAGTAGAGGCCTTTGTTTTTTAACTTCAGTGTCCCTGTACATCTACCGTTTACGTGTATACTAGTATGATGGACTGTCCTCTGTATGTCCTGGTTGTTTTGATGAGTCCTTACTACTTTAATAATAATAATATAGTGTAGGTTTAGCGATCAAATCTGTATATTTCAGTAACAATGTCTGTAACAATCTAAGTATAGATTTGATACCATCAGTTCATATTTTTTATGTTTGATAACACTAACATTAGGTGGTCGGATGGGGCAGTGATTAGATCACGCGCCTTTAACCAAGATGTTAGACTAGGATTCGATTCCCCGATCGGAGGTACACATGCATGGGGTCACCCGCACGACCGCGTGGGTTATCTCCGGGTACTCTGGTTTTCTCAAAAATAGAAAAAATACATATACGAAGCGTTTGGTCCAGCTGTCGATACTCAGACAACTACTTTGATCGAGTTCACGACACATGAACGAGTTTAATACTGGCGGGAAAATATCTTAAGTGGATTCAACTCCATTTGTAACCAGACTGCGGCCTTATTGTTCAACAAAGAATCTAAATAACTCTTAATGGAATATTGTCATGTGATATAGGCTCCCTATGTATAGCTGGCGTAGACCGGCGAGTGCTTTCTAAATCTTGTTTCGTTGTCGCGTGAGTTCGCTCTCTGACATCGTATCGCTGCTGCATTGCTCATCACAGCCAGTCTGCTTACTCATGTCATGTCTGGTCTGTAGCAGTAAAGTATTACAGCAATCTCAAGCTTCTTTCTAGAAGATTCCGTCTCCTTCACGCTAAACAATAATTGAATTCATCAACATAGAATATGGTCTGTAGCCTAGGTAATAGACACATGCACGACAATAGTCCATTACATATTTCATTATGATACAAAAACTTTAGCAGACGTGCATGTTTTAACGTACCAGACGAATCACTTAATGTACCAATGCACGCTATCTTGTTAATGTTTTCACCTTTAGGTTCAGCGGTGGCCATATTGTTGATGACGTATATCCGGTCTCTCGTAAACGGCCTTGAACTCAGCTATTCCCTTTACTACATGTTCGCGGCTTTCAAGAACGACTCTCTTGGGTAAATATATACGGTTACAGCTAGATAGTATATTATATGTTAAATATGTAGAAAGACAGATACAACACTTAAATAAAGTTTGAAAGTATACATTTTCAAAACACTGGTCATTTCAACATGTTCAAACAAATTATAACGATTGTATTATAAAGCGTTGATAATCCACGTACCAAAGCCAAAACACTGTCACTATGCATTTGGAACGGGTTTTTTCCTGCATTACCATAACTTTGATAAATCGTTACTGAAAACAAGGCAATGACTTGTGGACTTTTAAGGGAAAATATAGATTAACTAATAAGAAAGAAGGTGTCAACAGTATTCTGAATGTACAATATACAAGGGGTTCGGATCAGGAGTCTGGACGTCTGACCATTTCACTGCGGCTCTAACTGAATGATAGTACATTTGCCCAGTCGCAGAACGGTTTGAAAAATAAGCATTTTGTATTTTGCAGTTTACGGAATACTGACCCAAACTACGCATCGATTCACTTCCAGTAAGTACTCTTTCTTCCAAACTCCATTTTACAACTCCATTTTCTATTCAAACAAAATATGTTCATATAATGCAGTAGTGTTTAGAAATTAAATAGGATTAGTGGGCGTATGCAAACAGATTAACAGTTATGTATGTATGCATGTGCTATGTTCCAGCCAAGGGTTTCTGCAGCGTTCCCAACACATAGGCCAAGGTGGTCACGTGGTCTGGTATATAGCCCTCTGTCTCCTGGCGACATGGATGGTTACGTACTTGATGACTTTCAAGGGCTTCCAAGGGCTGGGCAAGGTGAGCGTGCTACAGCAGACAGTCCAGGGTTTCACTATACATTTTTCGCCCTTGTGCATGGTAGGCAAACACATCATTTTTTTTGCTGTCCCGAGATTAATCGTTATTAATCGAAGGGAAACAAAGGATCGTGTTCCCTACCATAAGGGTAATAAATATTCTATTATACCGAAATTGAACAGTAACACAACAATGAATATGGTCAGGCATCTGTAACATTGTTGCTGTTTACTCTAGTCACTCGGAATTCAGGTGTGGTGCATCATGCGAATTTTTCTATCGAAGCTGCGAAAAGGGGAAATATGATCGGGAAAGTCGAGCGCGTTAGGGGAACCCTATGTTTATTTTCTCGTCGTGTGATCAATGAAATCCAATCAGACACGCTGTGGTATAGACTAGGCTATGATGATGTTACTGCAAAAGGTTTGAGTTACAATAATGTAACTAACTTTTTATGCACATGCATAAACAGACACAAATTTTCTCGTTTGTATTTGTTTCTAAGAGTGTAAAAAAACAACTTTTTTGGGTACACTTTCAGATTGTGTACGGATTGACGCCTGTCTGTCTCGTTCTGGCCTTCGTAGTGTTCATGTATGCGTTCATCGCCGTCGGACCACCGGACGAGTACACCCCACCAGAATTCCGTGAATACCGTGTGGTTCCATCAAAAAACAACAAAAGTGACGTCATTGAGGAAGTGGTCCCAAGAGAGACCAGGACCAGGACATTGTCGGATCTAGCTCAACCAAAGGTTTGAATGTTATGCAGACATAAACTCGCCGATACCTTTGTACGTTAGAATACCCTTCAAAGACTCGAATTGTCTTACATTGCAATCATTTTAACTGTCTTTGTATTTCCATGTAATAGTTTATAATCTAATCTCATCGTGATACTGTGATTGAATCAGATGATGGTTGCTGCCCCACTGCCGGTCAAATATAAGAGACCCCCACTGTTGTTTTTCGTAAAGTTACAAACAGTGATCCCCCTTTAATTTCCTTTTGGCTATAATATGTAGCTGAGCCAGAGTACCACATTGCAGCATTGGCCATGAAGCTCAGCTGGTTCGAGCGACAGCTTGATCGGATGTCCTTGGTTCCGTTGTATTTTACACTTAGAACGCTGTCATCTTGATCATTTTTGTTTTTAAGTTCCACGAGGTATAATTTTCTTTTCAAAACTAATTTATCAAAGTTGTAGTTATGCAGGAAAAATAGTCAATCCAATGCAAACTTTTAGTTTTTAGCAGTGGTACAGGGACCTTTGAGCGGTATACTGTAATAGATAGTTTGTGCGGATGGCGCAGACTAATGAGGGTTGCTTATTGTTGTAACAGCCGTGGGTGAGCGCCCTGCTGATCCACATGGGCAGTGTTGGACTGTGGGCCGGGATCCTGCCCTCCATGGGAGCCCAGCTCTACAACAGCAAGAAAGTCATCAACGCGTAAGTTCTGTGTGTACTTTATCAGTATGTGAAGCTTTAACACTGCTTGTCTTTTTCCATTGTGAAGAAGTGCAAGGTTTATTTGATGTGTGTTCTGTCAGAGTCAACGATTGTCTGCCGACGATTTCAATCTTCAAATGAGAAATAAATGTGTACATAATATAACTCCACGATTAATATACTGCCGGATGTTAAAAGACGCCTCATTCTTGGTCCAGCAGATCCTGATTCATTTTGTATTATCTTCCCTGGTTCGAAAATTCTGATTATATTCGTCCGTATAAGTACATATCATAAGCTCTTATGCTATCACCTGAGGTGGTCCGATGGATTATACTCTTTTCGGATATTTGTAGGTCGTGGATCATTCTGCTTGCAATCTACGGTACACTTCCGGTTCTTCTCATGTTGGCATTCGGACAGTTTTTCCAGGCAGACAGTAACTCTGGTTTCATAGCAGTGGCCAATGGGGTCAAACCAGGTACGTGAGGGTCAATCCAGTTCACACTGTACGTGAGGGTCAACCCAGTTCACCCTGTACGTGAGGGCCAACCCAGTGTAAACCTGTACGTGAGGGTCAACCCAGTTCACCCTGTACGTGAGGGCCAACCCAGTGTTACCCTGTACGTGAGGGTCAACCCAGTGTAACCCTGTACGCGAGGGTCAACCCAGTTCACCCTGTACGTGAGGGTCAACCCAGTTCACCCTGTACGTGAGGGTCAACCCAGTGTAACCCTGAATCAGGAATTAATGTAAAACCAGTACGTAAAAATTAAACCTGGTCAGGCCAAGGTCAAACTAGGTACGTAAAGGTCAAACGAAATCATTGAAGTCATGCATAAACAGGGTACAATATTTTCTTTAGGTAAGGTAAGGAATATCCGGTTACAGATAATTCGTTTATTGAAATGATGATATAATGTTCTGTCTCTTTCTTTAGGACTTTCACACCTACTGGTAGGGATGTACGGCAAGCTGCGCCACCTACCGTTCGTTGCGTTCAGTGTCTACCTGATCTCCTTCCTGTTCGGCATCGTTCATCAGGCCGTCCACCTCGTCACGATCTGGGAAACGCTTCTCCCCGTCATACCTCTCCAAGTGATGAGGATCGTCAGACGTCGGGAGTGCCTCGTCGCCATCGCCTGTACTGTCTCCTTCATCGTTAGTCTGCCGTTTGCATCACAGGTACGACGTTAGGATTTCAGTTTTACATTCCTGGTATCTGCCTCAAAAAGTTAATCGAATGGCCCCGGGTGTCTTGGTTTTTTTTCACAAAACAATCGGCATTTTAAGTACTGAAGAATGATCGAGTCACTAATAACGTAATATTGTCATTGGGAAATATTTTCAAAAGCGAAATAAATGCGTTAACGAATTTGGTTTGAAATTTCTGGGAATATTTTTATTTAAATATCTAACCGTTTAACCATGTACTTTGTGGAATTTGATTTTAACGGTACAGTCTGCTGAGTTGTAGTTTTATTATCTCATTTACAGGCCGGAATTTTCATCTACATGGTTGTGAACAGCTACGTTGATCGTCTTATCTTCGTTGTCATCATCATCAGTATGGTACCATTCATTACCGGCTACAGTAAGTCCAGTATATCCGGGTACTTCCAATAAAGAGACGTAACCCTTGATTGACACTGTATATTTCAATAAATTTTATTGTCAAAGGACAAATGGATTGGGCAGCAGGCATAGCCTATTTAAGCCCTTTCCAAACATAGTAACAGACAGTGGTACAAGCATAGACATAGAACACATACAAACACATATAAACAAGTTGGTATTATCAAATTAATAATCAAATTAGGGGAAACAACTACTAATACTCATTTTTATTATAATTGAATCTAATGGTTTGAATTCTAACCTTTTATTTTGATATTGAAAAGACATAAAATATATACCGGTATATACATATTATGAAGAGAAAAGAAAAATAGTTTGTTGATGGAGCTGCATGTATAAACATTTGATGGGATTAAATTACCGCACCCAACAGATACAGGCCAAAAAGTCCATTGTATCACACAAGGCCATCCACTGATGAGTTTGGAAATTCAATCCCACCAAATAGTTTAATTTATGCATATTAAACACAGGTTAGATATATAATTAACATGTTGTAAAGCTTTATATTCTTATTTATGTAGTTGTTTCCCAATATTTTTTAATAAAATAGTATAACTGGTCTTCTGAACCCCAGCCCCCCTCACTAACAATATTTAAAAATAAACAATGAAGACAAATAGGAAATATTAATATTAATATTCATGTACCATTTCTGGAAATCAGAAGAATTACATTGAGAAAAAATAAAATGTAAATAAATAAAGTGTAAATAAATAAAATGTAAAATTTCATTCAAAATTGAAGTTAAATGTCCTGAATCTTCTAGAACTTAAAATGTAATTGGATATAGATAGGAGAATATGTTTATTTTCATTTTCATCACATCTCTCACAACCATTTAGCATGACATCTAATGATAAATGGTTGTGAGTTTCATGGAATATATTCTGAAAAAGTAGAATACGATCTTCAGTGTATTTGATACAATCATGGAAGTAATGAGATGCTGTTTCAAATCTAGAACCACAAGAACATGCAGAGGACTCAGTAAGATAATCTTTCTGACGGTCATTACTTAGGTTACTGGCCTCATTTCTCAACTGACAGAGAATACTATAAGTTTCCCTATTTCCTAAAAACTTAAAGACATCAGTTGTTTTTGTGTTTGAATTTGGAATAGGTGTTATTAACTTTTTGAACTGATAGGCGGAACGAATATTTTGAAGGTCTGAAGCGATATTATTTATTTCATTAAACATGGATGGAAAAAAGCTATTAGAATAGTTAACAGTATATCGCAGGTCTCATTTATGAAATTTTTGAAACGGTCATTTTGTACACATTTTTATTTTATAAGCATACATTTTGACAGTTCTAAAACGGACAAAAATAAAAATCAGCTTTTTGACTTGAATATTTTATTACGAAATGACCGTATTGTATGTTTCATGCGATTTGAGGGAATGAAAAAGGAAATGTTGAAAAGAATTCCTTTTTTCAACTTCTTGTTTTATTCAGGAAACCGGAAAAGCATATAACCAAACACAGAAACAACATAAGGAGACGGAATACACGAATAATGGTCACTTCCGGAAATTCTGTTGATGATAATAATTGCACATAAACTATTTAGAGATTGAAACTTCCGGTCTTACACCATTTGTTATATGACCAAACACTAAATGACAGAGTATGAAACGTGACGTATTTGTAGATTGTATATCTATGCATTCCTTTATTGTTCCTTATTTTGACTTTAATATGTTTTATCTTCCCCTTTTCAGTCAAACAGGAATGCCTGTATCTACCGATAGAGCGCGCTTGTATGAGTCTGTGGTACGGACTGTCATCCTTAGTTCCCTCGGTAAGTATACCGATTATCTCCCTTTGTATTTTCTTTAGCTATAAGGATTGACAGCCCTCATTCCCTTTGTAATTATGTAGAGAATATGAAAGTGAAATAATGTCATGCTGCTTCTTCACTACTTCGCAATGTATGCTACATACAGAATATAAACTGTACAACAGGGCATGCTAACTTATTAATTATACTGCTTATATACTGTATTACAGGCCACTACTGATTAACTACTTCACGGGAAACGGGTATACTGCTTATATACTGTATAACAGGCCATTACTGATTAACTACTTCACGGGAAACGTGTATACTGCTTATATACTGTATTACAGGCCATTACTGATAAACTACTTCACGGGAAACGTGTATACTGTTTATATACTGTATTACAGGCCACTACTGACTAACTACTTCACATGAAACGGGTATACTGCTTATATACTGTATTATAGGCCATTACTGATTAACTTCTTCACGGAAAACGGGTATACTGCTTATTTACTGTATTACAGGCCATTACTAATTAACTAACTTCACGAGAAACATGTATACTGCTTATTTACTGTACTACAGGCCACTACTGATTAACTACTTCACGGGAAACGTGTATACTGCTAACATACTGTATTACAGGCCATGTTGAATTACTACTTCACGGGAAGCGTGTATACTGTTTATGAACTGTATTACAGGCCACTACTGATTAACTACTTCACGGGAAACGTGTATACTGCTTATATACTGTATTACAGGCCATGTTGAATTACTACTTCACGGGAAACGTGTATACTGTTTATATACTGTATTACAGGCCATTTCTGATTAACTACTTCACGGGAAACGTGTATACTGTTAATATACTTTATTACAGGCCATGTTGATTAACTACTTCACGGGAAACGTGTATACTGCTTATTTACTGTATTACAGGCCATTACTAAATAACTACTTCACGGGAAACGTGTATACTGCTTATATACTTTATTACAGGCCATGTTGAATTACTACTTCACGGGAAACGTGTATTCTGCTTATATACTGTATTACAGGCCATTACTAATTAACTACTTCACGGGAAACGTGTATACTGCTTATTTACTGTATTTCATAGAGAATAATACATGCCTTTTTCCATATCACCCCCAGTATCAACCCGAGACTGCAATATCAGCCCAAGGTCCGAAGGCCCGTGGGCTGATATTGGTCGAGGGTTGATACTGGGTGTGATATGGAAAAAGGTGTGTTTTATTCTGTTTATTATATACTTACTAATAAAAATTTTTATCTTATGATTTATTTTCATTTTTGAAATATTGAAAAACGATTTTTTTTCCAAATGGGGCGTGATATGGGTTTTGCGGGCTGATATGGGTTTTGGGGTATACGGCGGGAGCTGATACGGGTTTTGGGGTGTGATACGGCGAGGGCTGATATGGGTTAGAGCAAATGTGTCGTATCGCATATACAAAAAAGACGTATTTATTAGTAAGTATGTAATAAAGGCCATTACTGATTAACTACTTCACGGGAAACATGTATACTGCTTATTTACTGTATTACAGGCCATTACTAATAAACTACTTCACGGGAAACGTGTATACTGTTTATATACTGTATTACAGGCCATGTTGAATTACTACACTACTTCACGGGAAACGTGTATACTGCTAACATACTGTATTACATGCTATGTTGAATTACTAGTTCACGGGAAACGTGTATACTGCTTATATACTGTATTACAGGCCATGTTGAATTACTACTTCACAGGAAACGTGTATACTGTTTATATACGGTATTACAGGCCATGTTGAATTACTACTTCAAGGGAAACGTGTAAACTGCTTATATACTGTATTACAGGCCATGTTGAATTACTACTTCAAGGGAAACGTGTACACTGCTTATATACTGTATTACAGGCCATGTCGAATTACTACTTCACGGGAAACGTGCATACTGCTTATATACTGTATTACAGGCCATGATGAATTACTACTTCACGGGAAACGTGTATACTGTTTATATACGGAATTACAGGCCATGTTGAATTACTACTTCACGGGAAACGTGTATACTGCTTATATACTTTATTACAGGCCATTACTTATTAACTACTTCACGGGAAACATGTATACTGCTTACATATTGTATTACAGGCCATGTTGAATAACTACTTCACGGGAAACGTGTATACTGCTAACATACTGTATTACATGCTATGTTGAATTACTAGTTCACGGGAAACGTGTATACTGCTTATATACTGTATTACAGGCCATGATGATTTACTACTTCACGGGAAACGTGTATACTGCTTATATACTGTATTACAGGCCATGTTGAATTACTACCTCACGGAAAACGTGTATACTGCTTATACACTGTATTACAGGCCATGTTGAATTACTACCTCACGGAAAACGTGTATACTGCTTATACACTGTATTACAGGCCATGTTGAATTACTACTTTACGGGAAACGTGTATACTGTTTATATACTGTATTACAGGCCATGATGAATTACTACTTCACGGGAAACGTGCATACTGCTTATATACTGTATTACAGGCCATGATGATTTACTCCTTCACGGGAAACGTGTATACTGCTTATATACTGTATTACAGGCCATTACGAATTAACTATTTCACGGGAAACATGTATACTGCTTATTTACTGTATTACAGGCCATTACTGATTAACTACTTCACGGGAAACGTGTATACTGTTTATATACTGTATTACAGGCCATGTTGAATTACTACTTCACGGGAAACGTGTATACTGCTTATATACTGTATTACAGGCCATGTTGAATTACTACTTCACGGGAAACGTGTATACTGCTTATATACTGTATTACAGGCCATGTTGAATTACTACTTCACGGGAAACGTGTATACTGTTTATATACTGTATTACAGGCCATGTTGAATTACTACTTCACGGGAAACGTGTATACTGCTTATATACTGTATTACAGGCCATGTTGAATTACTACTTCACGGGAAACGTGTATACTGTTTATATACTGTATTACAGGCCATGTTGAATTACTACTTCACGGGAAACGTGTATACTGCTTATATACTGTATTACAGGCCATGTTGAATTACTACTTCACGGGAAACGTGTATACTGCTTATATACTGTATTACAGGCCATGTTGAATTACTACTTCACGGGAAACGTGTATACTGTTTATATACTGTATTACAGGCCATGTTGAATTACTACTTCACGGGAAACGTGTATACTGCTTATATACTGTATTACAGGCCATGTTGAATTACTACTTCACGGGAAACGTGTATACTGTTTATATACTGTATTACAGGCCATGTTGAATTACTACTTCACGGGAAACGTGTATACTGCTTATATACTGTATTACAGGCCATGTTGAATTACTACTTCACGGGAAACGTGTATACTGCTTATATACTGTATTACAGGCCATGTTGAATTACTACTTCACGGGAAACGTGTATACTGTTTATATACTGTATTACAGGCCATGTTGAATTACTACTTCACGGGAAACGTGTATACTGTTTATATACTGTATTACAGGCCATGTTGAATTACTACTTCACGGGAAACGTGTATACTGTTTATATACTGTATTACAGGCCATGTTGAATTACTACTTCACGGGAAACGTGTATACTGCTTATATACTGTATTACAGGCCATGTTGAATTACTACTTCACGGGAAACGTGTATACTGCTTATATACTGTATTACAGGCCATGTTGAATTACTACTTCACGGGAAACGTGTATACTGCTTATATACTGTATTACAGGCCATGTTGAATTACTACTTCACGGGAAACGTGTATACTGTTTATATACTGTATTACAGGCCATGTTGAATTACTACTTCACGGGAAACGTGTATACTGTTTATATACTGTATTACAGGCCATGTTGAATTACTACTTCACGGGAAACGTGTATACTGTTTATATACTGTATTACAGGCCATGTTGAATTACTACTTCACGGGAAACGTGTATACTGTTTATATACTGTATTACAGGCCATGTTGAATTACTACTTCACGGGAAACGTGTATACTGTTTATATACTGTATTACAGGCCATGTTGAATTACTACTTCACGGGAAACGTGTATACTGCTTATATACTGTATTACAGGCCATGTTGAATTACTACTTCACGGGAAACGTGTATACTGCTTATATACTGTATTACAGGCCATGTTGAATTACTACTTCACGGGAAACGTGTATACTGCTTATATACTGTATTACAGGCCATGTTGAATTACTACTTCACGGGAAACGTGTATACTGTTTATATACTGTATTACAGGCCATGTTGAATTACTACTTCACGGGAAACGTGTATACTGTTTATATACTGTATTACAGGCCATGTTGAATTACTACTTCACGGGAAACGTGTATACTGTTTATATACTGTATTACAGGCCATGTTGAATTACTACTTCACGGGAAACGTGTATACTGTTTATATACTGTATTACAGGCCATGTTGAATTACTACTTCACGGGAAACGTGTATACTGTTTATATACTGTATTACAGGCCATGTTGAATTACTACTTCACGGGAAACGTGTATACTGTTTATATACTGTATTACAGGCCATGTTGAATTACTACTTCACGGGAAACGTGTATACTGTTTATATACTGTATTACAGGCCATGTTGAATTACTACTTCACGGGAAACGTGTATACTGTTTATATACTGTATTACAGGCCATGTTGAATTACTACTTCACGGGAAACGTGTATACTGTTTATATACTGTATTACAGGCCATGTTGAATTACTACTTCACGGGAAACGTGTATACTGTTTATATACTGTATTACAGGCCATGTTGAATTACTACTTCACGGGAAACGTGTATACTGTTTATATACTGTATTACAGGCCATGTTGAATTACTACTTCACGGGAAACGTGTATACTGTTTATATACTGTATTACAGGCCATGTTGAATTACTACTTCACGGGAAACGTGTATACTGTTTATATACTGTATTACAGGCCATGTTGAATTACTACTTCACGGGAAACGTGTATACTGTTTATATACTGTATTACAGGCCATGTTGAATTACTACTTCACGGGAAACGTGTATACTGCTTATATACTGTATTACAGGCCATGTTGAATTACTACTTCACGGGAAACGTGTATACTGTTTATATACTGTATTACAGGCCATGTTGAATTACTACTTCACGGGAAACGTGTATACTGCTTATATACTGTATTACAGGCCATGTTGAATTACTACTTCACGGGAAACGTGTATACTGCTTATATACTGTATTACAGGCCATGTTGAATTACTACTTCACGGGAAACGTGTATACTGCTTATATACTGTATTACAGGCCATGTTGAATTACTACTTCACGGGAAACGTGTATACTGCTTATATACTGTATTACAGGCCATGTTGAATTACTACTTCACGGGAAACGTGTATACTGCTTATATACTGTATTACAGGCCATGTTGAATTACTACTTCACGGGAAACGTGTATACTGCTTATATACTGTATTACAGGCCATGTTGAATTACTACTTCACGGGAAACGTGTATACTGTTTATATACTGTATTACAGGCCATTACTAATTAACTACTTCACGGGAAACGTGTATACTGCTTATATACTGTATTACAGGCCATTACTTATTAACTACTTCACGGGAAACGTGTATACTGCTTATATACTTTATTACAGGCCATGCTGATTTACTACTGTGCGTTGTATGTGTATATATTTATACTGATTATATTCTGTATGTTTATATATTTACTGTATTACAGGCCATGCTGATTTACTACTGTGCTGTGTACGTATACCCGTTCCCTGTAGTGGGGTACGACCAGAGAGAGGCTGAGATGGTGGGATGGTTTATCGCAGCCTCGCCTATCATTCTGGGACTCATATTCGGGGCGGTACATGCAGTTTTTAACGAGAAGGGGACGTTACGTCAGGTACTGTCATATGTCTGAAGAAATTCTGATCATGTGCCTTGGAGAACATATTTTGGTACCAAATTTTATATAGTCTAATATTGAAGCTGGCTTCATTTGAATTCTGCAATTGATTGAAGATTTCTCTTTGGGACGAAGTATTAACATATCACATTAAAACAATTGTCTACTACATCGACCCTATTTTCTTTAAATGCAAGATGTTAATAACATAATAAATTGTTTGGTAGAGAGTGCATATGCGTGGCCATACGTCATATTTATACGTGACAATATAATCGAAACAGGACTTCTATTCTCACCAACAGCGCTGTCTCCAGGCCATAAAGACGGACAGCTTGCGGACAACAGACAGTACAAATGATTACGACATATCCGAAACAACTAACACTGGTCTACATCCCTCAAAACCAGCCAGTCATACCAACACGCTCGAAAAAACGGAAACGGAAGTCGTAATGAAAGCTCCTGACAACAACACGGATGTCGCAAAGATTTAAAACATCTCGCAGACAAGGATGCGTTCTTAAAAGTATAAAGATGTTTTGTTGAACTTTAGTTTTGTACCGAGTGTTTTACCCTGCGTGTAAATAGTATGACTTTTTGATGTTATAAAAAGGAGCGAATTAGGGATAGAACTCTACTCTCAAAGGCGCCTATCACGTGACCGGGACTCAGTGTGTGTGTTAGGAGTGGGAATGGGACGGGGGACGGGTGTGAAAATAGTGGGGTGTAAAAATTGTGTATCGTGCTGACATGTTTTCTTAACTGAAACTCTTATCACTAATGTAGACATTTGAGTTCATAATCTTAGCCGCATAACTATCAACAAAACTTGTACAGTGTAGCTGTCCAAAGTCTCGCCGTGTATTATTAAGAATCCGCGGCATTCCTTTAGAGTAAGTATTGATTTAGAAGTTTACGTCTTACTGGGACAACATTCCTACAAGATAAGACATTCCCGTTCTAGTTTACCTGACCCTACATTTAGCCCAATGAGCTTTTCGGATACTTGGCGTCGGCGTCGACTAGGCATCTTGTGGCCTGCGTGTCGACTGGACGTCGGCGGTTCATTGGCGTCGGTACGGCTTTTTAGTGGGCGTCGTTCGTTACTTGGCATTTGCCCAGTGACTGTGATATGTTCACTGTATAGAGTTATTAATGGGAACCAATCGAAAAAAGGGAAAAATAACAGGATTTCTTCCCTATCTTTGATATACTGATTGTTTTTGTAAATAACATATAAGTAGGAGTTCACTAATTTTAGAATAGTGTTTTCTCACCTAATCAAGATTCCCTTTTTAATTATTGTTGCTATTTGTCTGTATATATAATATGCATTGTTGGTGCTGTATGACGACATTCCTTAATGAAGTGCAGTATGTGGCGTTATTACAATGACTAACACGTTACATTCATCTGGCTGAGACGGGTGCGCGAGGTGCTTTATGTCATTCATTCCCATTAAATACTGGATCATCCTAGAGACAAAATGTAGTGCAAGTCGTCGGGATTGTAAACTTATATGCTGAAATATTATTTACAAGTGAACACAGACGAATGAAATTTGGATTTTGTTAGAAATTGTTCATACGGCTGAAAATCAGCATTTGTGTGAACTGCTCAGCACGTTGTTTTGATTTATGCATGTGAATAATGCTTATCTAAGTATACGGTGAAGATATGTACAAACACGTAGAGTGTGTCAACAACACTGCGATCTCTACAGTCATATGTGATGGAGAGAGAAACTGATCTAAGGTAGATAACTCTCACTTCAACAATTTTTATGTTCTGACATTTGTGACTTTCCCTTACATGCCATATCAATGTCTAAGGATTATCTCACCCTTTTTTGATAAACGTCGCTATAGGTGATGTGACGTGCACGATGACTTTTACCTGTTGACGTTTGACAGTATATCAATGTTACCTGTTAATTATGTATTCTTTTTGTATCGTCATAGTGTCATAGTGTGTAAATCTGTACAATGTTTATGAATGTATATTTCACGAGTTAAATTATTATACCATCCGTGTTTGAAATAAAATTCTGTTTTAACGACTTCTTGAAAAAGTACATGTAAGTTATAACACAAAGATTTGGCTGTATGATGAAAGAACTGAAGTTACCTAACTATTTATTCCACACTTAGACTTAAACATAATGTTTCGGATGTATCTTTAATTTGATCAGATAAAACTTTTTCTCCGCTAGTCATCGCTAATTGTTCACTCCGCTAGTCATCGCTCGTTGTTCACTCCGCTAGTCATCGCTCGTTGTTGAGAACTGCCATTTTTGGCGAGATTCTGATCAGCAAGCGCTGATTGGTCAGATTTTCGGAATTCCCTATTGGTAACACTGAAGCTTTGGTGGTGGTTTGGGAGTCAATTTGAAAACATTTTACTTAAAAAGATCCACAGAATATTATAATGTTTTGGGCTCTATGTCCTTCTTCAATCTCGCCGAAGGAAAGTTGTCTTGACAATTTTACCGACGTGAGACTGAAGGAGGGCAGGATCTCAAAACAAACAAAATGTATAAATAATATTCTATGGAAATCCTTGAAAGATATTGTTTTCCTTCGGAGTCTTTTCAAAGTTTCATTTAACGCCAAATGAATAGTTCCTTAAATATGTGTCGTCAGCTAGCGGGGCCCTGTTATCGTCGCTGGTGTAAGGTTGGACGTAACGTTCACGTCGAGCGTCTGTTTTATAAACAATCTTGATTTGAACAATCAATGTACGTACAACCAACAGTTTATAGCTGTTTTCAATGTTCACAACAATAAGTATAGTGAGAGTTTGTGGCCAAACTAAAGAACATGAAACTAGATAGGAGTTACATGTAAGTTCGAAACAGAAATGTGAATGTTTCCGTTCATCTCATGGAAAGGAATCTCCCCGTTGGATGTATAAAAGTCAGGCAATCATAATAGCAGGATTGGTAGAGGAAGGTATAACAGATCAAAATCTACCAGATAAAACAACATCTATTGTATTCACGGTTTTTTTTTTAGCTCACCTGGTCCGAATCACCGTGGTGAGCTTATGCCATACCGCAGCGTTCGTCGTCCGTCGTCCGTCTATCCAATTTTTCCTTTAAAATGTAATTAGTCCTGAACGGCTATGTAGATTTTGACTAAATTTGGTCTGGAGCATCCTTATGCCAAGGAGACTCAATTTTGTTTAAACGGTGGGTGTGCCCCCCCCCCCCCTGGGGCAGAGGGGCGGGGCCAAACAAAGGAAATAGAAGTAAAACCTATAAAATCATACCGTAGGGATTAAGGGATTTTATTCTAACTTAGTCTGGAGCATCCTTGGGCCAAGGGAACACAATTTTGTATAAACGGTGGGTGTAGCCCCCTTGGGGGCAGTGGGGCTGGGCCGAATAGGGAAGTAGAGGTAAAACCTTTAAAGTCCTTCTTCTACCATAGGGATTAAGGAATTTTATCCTAAATTAGTCTGGAGCATCCCTGGGCCAAGGGGACACATTTTTGTATAAATGGTGGGTGTGGCCCCCCTGGGGGCAGCGGGGCGGGGCCAAACAATGGAAATAGAAGTAAAACCTTCAAAATCCTTCTTCTACCGTAGGGATTAAGGGAGTTCATTCTAATTTAGTCTCGAGCATCTTTTGGCCAAGGGGACTCAATTTTGTATAAATGGTGGGTGTGGTCCCCCTGGGGGCAGAGGGGCGGGGCAAAATAGGGGAAATAGAACTAAACCCTTTAAAATCCTTCTCCTATCGTAGGGATTAGTTTTCTATCCTTATTTAGTCTGGAGCATCCTTTGGCCAAGGGGACTCAATTTTGTATAAACAGTGGGTGTGACCCCCTTGGGGCAGAGGGGCGGGGCCAAATAATGGAAATAGAGGTAAAACCTTTAAAATCCTTCTTCTACAGTAGGGATTAAAGGATTTATCCTTATTTAGTCTGGAGCATACTTGGGCAAAAGGGACTCAATTTTGTATAAACGGTGGGTGTGGCCCCCATGGGGGCAGAGGGGCGGGGCCGAATAGGGGAAATAGAGGTGAAACCTTTAAAATCCTTCTTCTACCAAAGAGATTAAAGTATTTTATCCTAAATTAGTCTGGAGCATCCTTGCATCTTGGTCTTGGTGTGGCCACCCTGAAGGCAGAGGGTAGGGCCCAATAGGGGAAACGAATGAGAGGATTTTGTCCAAATTTGGTATGAAATATCCTTGGGTGAAGGGGAACCAATTTTGTATAAACGGTGTGTCTGACCCCACTGGGGGCAGAGAGGCAGGGCCAAATAAGGGATATAGAGGAATAGCTTTAATTTAGCAAATTCTTGAAAATTCTTCTTCTGTAGAAATAACAGAATTTTGTCCATATTTGGTCTAAAAAATCATTGGGTAAAGGCGACCTGATTTTGTACCAAAGGTGGGTCTGACCCCCCTTGGGGCAGCGGGGCGGGGCCCAATAGGGGAAACACAGCAAATTCTTCAAAATCCAACTTTTCCTGTAGGAATGACAGGATTTTTTCCAATTACATAAATATAACCCCTGACTAACCATGTAATACATGTACACTACCAGCAACATCTAGCTATTCCAACTTCAATTTTACTAACATTTCCAGGTGAGCGATACAGGCCCTCTGGGTCTCTTGTTGTTATACCACGTATAGAGACTTACGTTTAAACTACAAAAATAAACAGAAACATTTGAAAAAATAAAAGATATAGTTCTTTGCGAATGTTTTGACATGTGTTTTTTGATAGAACAGCGGTTATTGTTAGATGTATGACGTCATCAGCTGGTTATCAAGTAGATGGTATGGACTTTTACTCTTCTGTCTCCAGGAAATGTGACAACACAATACCAGTCATAAACGTAGTCTCTGGTCAAATCTCCTATCCGTGAAAACACAATTGAGCGTATGTTTTTTTTGTGATAACATACAATGTGTTGGCTTAATCGTTATTCAGCTGACGGAAGAAACATTACTTTTGTGAAAAATAAAAAAAAGTTTTATTAACATCTTGGTCGTTCTGTAAAATATCTTACAAACTAATTCATACAGTTAATGACAACTACAATTTAACATCACTATAGTGCATGTCTCGTCAGTATATAATATCTTTGGTCGTTCCTTAAAACAGCTTACACAATAATACATAGTTAAAAATCCTACAATTTACTATAGATAGTGTCGCACCCCAGTGCCTCCTTATTACAAAGTCGTTCACACATGATCGAACACTCGCATACCGTAACCATTTCTATCCTTCCGTCAAATCAGACTTCTACACTATCCTCGAAATCCCAGGGGTTACGCCCACTTACGTTGTGGAGAGAACGTTAGGGAGCATAACTTATGGAATTCCAAGGATGTTTCCACATAAAGTATTCCTAATTGTGATTTGCAAGTTTCAGCAACTGAAAATGACGCTACCTTCACGGAATTTGTAATACAAGTCCGGGACGGGGTGTCCTCCGTATGATCGGTCAGGTCCATCACCACTAAGACTGGACAGGACTGCCCTTGGTATGGCCGGGTCAGGTCCGACCTCCGTATGGCCGGGACAGATGACCTACACAAAGCGCTATACATGTTTACAAGTAACTAAATTATATAAACATCTAACATAGTAATACTGATAGAACATCACTTCACCTCCACAACAGAAACATGCAACTTCAGAACATCTTTTAAAAGATGCAATGTCGCTTTGTCATGGAAATACGGGCGAAATCAGGCAGCCTTCATAACTCCTCCTTTCAGCAGCTAGAACCCGCGGTTATTGTTGATCAATCTGCTGACCAGTCCTCCCAACCAACTTCGTCACGTTGTCCAGAAATGCGTAACAGCACGTGAAGAAAATCGGCCACATGATGTAGAGAGGGTCTGGTTCTGGAAGCCAATTATGCATACAAAGTGTGTTCCACTGGACAGCTATGTGCCGCTTCCGCTAGTTATCAAACCTATAGATCTTGCCACTGTCATTGGCGTAACCTTTTCCGGTCAGTATACACTTGTCCCAGTCCGGCCAATATCGGGCCTTCATCCTGTTGCAGTAGTCTACTAGGTTGGTAAGCTCCCCTGTAAAATAGCAAAAATAACAACTTAAGTAAATCTGGATAGGTCAGTACCGAACCAAACGTCACTAGGGTCAAACTGTGACGCTTGCTAGTATGCATCCTCTGTACTCCAGGGGTACTGCTCCCGTTCAGGAGACAAGAAGACTAGTCTGATCCTTTGACGTACATCAAAAATTATCGCGGTCGCGTGACGGTAAAATTGACCGGTTTTGAAGTCGGGTGTCGCTCCTTTATAATCTCCAAAGGACGGACATCAGCGTAGCGATTGGTCTTTTTTTTTACCTGAGACTAATAGAATATCTAGCAGCGAGCCTTCATTTTTGCTATGACAAAAAAAACAACAATGATTCTGAAAATAAACCAGGTTAAGATTCACATAGAGACCATTTAAAAAATTACAAAGGAAAATAAAGCCATGTGTTCCGGAGGGATTAACGTCCTATGGTTTGTCGACAACACCCATAATGTAAATGTAGGTGAAACCCGTGTAATGTCAGGTCCTCAATAGGAGAACCGAGGTAGTAATAACAACCTTTAATGCACACTAATGGGTGTCACTCTCCAATCTCCTTTTCATTTGCTTGCTGCGTCTTAGTCTTTATGTAGAATGTTGGTAATTAGTAAAGCATGCTGTCTTCTGTATATACCGTCAGTGTGCTGTTTGTTACGTATTCCGTGAGTTTATATATATGAAGAGGACCAGACCCAAACAGGTTCCTTGAGGCATTCAATATGTCACGGGTATTTTATGCCTCTTGTGTGTGAATGATGGTTGCCCGTAAAAACACAGTGAGAGTGTCAGTAATGTTGCTATGATTTTCACGATTGTGTTTATGCTTTGTTGAGTTTTCACATATTGAACCTATGTTCGTACGAGTTGGTGACCAAGTTTGGGAAGAAATGAAAACCAAAGGCAGACAGCCAAGTGTGAGGACGAAACGAAACCGGATGTTCACAAGTATACACAAATGGCGGGAAAAGAGCCATTGGTACAGTAGTGATAACGCTGTGAGATATGCCGAGCTATATATGATTGTGAGTCATTGTAATAGTCAGCTATAATTACTTTGGGTCGAAGAATTTGTGCTGGAAATAAAAGTCTGTTGGAAAATCTGAAGCTCTAAATAATAAACGTGGTTAGCGTGTCAATTGTTGATACTGTGTTAACTAAAAACCGACATCAGCAGCATCTATTTGGGACACTGGCACAAGGACCGAGGGGAATAAGGGTTTGTTTGATTTTGTTTAACGTCCTATTAACAGCTAAGGTCATTTAAGGACGGCCTCCCCTGTGTGCAAAATGCATGCGTGTAGTGTATGTGGGTGTATTTTGGGAGGCTGCGATATGTTCGTGTTTGTCTGCTTGTGATAGCGCGGAACTGATGCCGACTTTATAGTGCTACCTCACTGAAACATACTGCCGAAGACACCCAGCAGGACGCCCCACCCGGTCACATTATACTGACAACGGGTGAACCAGTCGTCCCACTCCGAATTTGCTGAGCGTTAAGCAGGAGTAGAAACTACCATTTTTAAAGACTTTGGTATGTCTCGGCCAGGGGACAGAACCCAAAGCCTTCCTCACAGGGGCGAACGCTCAACAAATGGCCAAAAGTGAGGCATTGTCAAGGGAGACATTAGGAAGAAGAAAGTTATTTAGAAAGGAGAGAAGAGATAAGGTCCCAAATTTAGTCGCCTCTTACGATCATGCAATTGGGGGCAGCAGGTACAATTCTGACGCCCTACCTGCAGTTTGTATTTAGAGACCTTTTTAGTATGTAGGGAATGCTATCAAACGTTTTGGAGGTTTATACATGTACTTACCTACTGATGGTACATAATCACGTTACGTCGGGTGTTGATCCTAACCTCTAACACATGTTATAGTACTGGTCATTGAAACGTCGCACCTCAACAATTAAATGATTGTGCTACATGAACCTTTCTATAATATGTTGGCTCAATTGTGCCATTTCGTTGTTTCGTCTTTTCGACACTAAATGTAGTTTGTTTGAATATCGTTCGTTCGTTATTTCATCTTTTCGCCCAGAAAGGCGAAAATATATATATAAAAAAATGTTTTTGTTGTTTTGTCTTTTTGGGCGAAGAAAAAGGAAACTTCAAAGACTCGAAATATCTGGGCCCGTATTCATGAAACCGTTCTCATGCTCAAGCAGGGATTTTGTGCTCAAACCTAATTTCTTGTTCTGTTTATAAATAAATAAAACAAAATATACTTTGTCAATTATTCGGAAAACATTTGAATGTTTACATTTGACTAAATGATCATTTGGCATTATTTAAGCCAGTAACAAGAAAACTGGTTTCAGCACAGAATCCATGCTTGAGCATGAGAACGGTTTTATGATACAGGCCAGGCGCTGATCTTTTCTGGCACCATCGGTGAAAAGACGAAAATATGAAATGGCACAAACTAGTCACCATATATACTGGGTACAATCAAGTAAGTAGGTACATTGTATATAACATGTCAAAGATATACACTTGTAAGACGGTACCTTTGATGAGTCGCTCGTGCCGTGACGTAGGCATGTGTTCAATCATCATACACAGCATCCCAAATACTGCACAGTCGGCCTCGCACGGCTCGTCACCAAACAAGAACGCCTTGTCATCTACAACAGAATACAAAGTGATACCCACGAGCGGCATACTACTATCCTAGTATGTCTACGTCTACCCAGATAGTACTGCTAACTAGTCCATAAACCGTTTAACAAACAGTTGGACGGTAAGACGTTCGCAACTGAGCACTTCAACCCTATATAAAAGATAAGCATAATCAAAATGCGCAGAAATCAAGATTTCTGTCGCCACTGAGTATAACTGGTCCTATGTTTTGTTGGTTTGTTTATTCTCTGGTTGAGTTATATGTCTAAGTGTTACAGTGGCGAACAGTTAACTCATTCATCCCTGAAATTTCATAATGAAGTAATCCAACCTTTGAATTGGAAGAGTTCAAATGTGTCTTCAGGGGTGAATGAGTAAATGGTCAGTCAAACGGTAGATCAGTGGACCAGTTTTCGCCAGTCTCGGGTTCGAATCCTAGCGGAGACACTTGGACCTGAAAATTAATACCTGTAGAGATGACCATTTGACCAACCAATAATTGGCTATGATTCCTCAAATTTACCATGTGACGGCACGTGTACCGAAATAGGAGTACGTCATATGCATTGGGTCAGAGACCAGCAAGAGCCAAGACTTACCTTAGTCTCGTTCAAACAGACTCTTATTGCCTGCGCAAGCTAAGCCGAACATAGATAATTACAAGTGAGCACGCGTCTGGTTGAACGAGACTAAGACTTACCTATGAAGTGTGACAGTGCCCTCATGTCCCCTACTGCTATGGACCAGATCTCGTCCGGGGTGTGGCGTCCGATACCGTGTCCCCACATCTCTTTCCGAAGGGCGCGGCGGAGGAACGAAAGGAGGAGCCACAACTTTATGCCCCTGTACGGGATAACCGATTTGACTGCCGTGGTGTCGGCTCCGAACATCTCCGAACACATGGTCCTGGTGACCGGAAACAAGGGAGGCGTAGAAGATTTACCACATAGACAAATATGGAGATTAATTTGAATTATTTACAATATACGTGTGTTTTGACAAAATAATTATCCTTGATGTTTTACTGGGACCGAGATATTAGAGAACTAGGATTTATTTATTTTGAATTCATTTACCAGTACAGATTTTCCTCTGTGAGTTTCTGGAAAGCTCTGGCCACGCCCACCTGCTCGGGGGTGAGGTGTCTGTTGACATCCTTGCCCGTCTCCTTCTTCAGATGTTCGATACAGAACTGTGAGTCAGCTATTGCCACGCCATTATACTCCATCCACGGTGTTTTCTGTTTCTTTGAGAACTTTGATGAGTGGTCGTTCTAGGCGAAGGGAGATAACTCTTATTAACATTAAATTCTGAGATTATCCAACCTCAAGTTTTTCCTAAAGCATATGTAAAGAGTGCCCACGAAATGCGCATGATATTTCATTGATATGGTTCGCGACAAATATTATATAAAACAAGAGGCCCAAGGGCCTTAGCGGTCACCTGAGTTCTATTATAGGTACTTGTAGCTCAATTTCATTGTTGAGATGTACAAAATGTGGAAAACAACATGTAAACAAAGTGAAATACAATACTTGTCATGTCGCCAAAGGATAAGAACTTTAAAAACTATTCAAATTAATTATTTTGCTATTGAGAATAACCCTCTCCCCAAGGGAGAGCAGATGACCTGGGGGATAATGAAATTTACAATTTTAGTAAGGACCTTTCTATCCAAGAACAGTAAAACATCTGAGTCTGATGAAGAAGATTTTTTTTTAACTATAATCCCCATTTGGGCCCCACCCCTCCAGCCCCTATGGTTGGGGCAGGAATCCCAATTTGACAATTTGATACAATCTTCCTCCAAGGATGATTTTCACCAAGTAATAATAATTTACTATTGAAAATGAACAAAATATCCCCAAAAGTGTTATTTCCTTATATAAACTATAGTGAACTTTACCCCCTCCCGAAGGGAGAACGGATGGCTCGGGGGTGCTAAAATTTACAATTTAAATAAAGCCCCTGGGATCTTTCCATCTATGCCAAGAAATTGACTGTATTACAACTGAGTCTGGAGAAGAAGATTTTTGAAATATTGGTTAATTTTCCCTTTGTGGCCCCGCCCTGGCCCCTTGGGTTGGGGTAGGTATATCAATATTATAATTTTGTAGCCTTATCTACCAAGGATGATTCTGACCAAGTTTGAAAAGGTTCTATCCAATGGTTCTTGAGAAGAAGTCGAAAATGTAAAAAAAAATACGCACAACCAACGACGCGCGACGACGGACGGAAAGCGATCAGAATAGGTCACTTCAGCAAAACTCAGGTGACCTAAAATAAACAGTCTCACCATATATGGTATCTTTGCCATGCGCAGGAAGGTTTCTAGTTTAAGCGGGAAAGGTGAGATGCTAGGGGCACGTGGTCCTCTTCCCACTTGGTACAGCACGACTACGTCGCGTGGCACATTCCTCTTAGAAGAGAGTCTGCAGGAAAGAACGAAAATTTCATAGATCAATTTTACCAAACCCAACAGTCAAATTACTATATCCGTGTATATTTGAGATTAAATCTCCACGTGTAGTTCTTTGTCACACACATATCAACATTGTTTAGACTGGCTACCAGACCCTAAGTGGTTTTTAACTATCCGATCTTTCCTATTTTGAAATTTAAGGTCTGTAATCAGACTTCAAAGTGATTTAATTGTTTTGTTTTTATAATTCAAAATTCTAGAGACGGGGCCAGTCTAAATCTTGTTAACAGGAGTCATATAACCGGTCATTGTTGTTACTTCCTGGGGTCAAATGATAGTAATTTGCCTCAAACCAAATTTGGAACATTTGTAGTGAATTCTCTTAAACTCTACACGACGTTTAAATCTCACAAAATCTACATGACTGGAATATCAGCGGCGAAACATGTGCCTGGTAGGTCGCAAAATCAACACATAGGTTCACGGGTGTTTAGTTCATATATTGGTGGCCGTAGTCATGAGTTCAAAGACCGGAAATTTGGCCTCTCGTGTTTCTGTCATTTCTTCAATCAATAAAACTATATTATACACTAGTGTGTGTTGATCTGAGGGTTCAGGTATGAAACACATGTCGTAATTATACTGTGTCTAATATTTCATATTATAAGATATATACATCATCAGATTGACGTTGAAATATATTTGAAGTAATCCTGATAATTTCACATGTATGTATTTTCTTTAAATTCCCCTAATATTATATAAGGACATGTTTATCCTCATAAGCTTGCTTCGTTTTCAGTATTTTATACGGCCTAGATCTTCACCTATAAATACAGAACTCGTATAAATATATGTATTTTTTTATACATTATGTCCAAATATGGCAGGTGCAGGATATATATGAGAAGCCACACCGTCATGACCATGACGTGGAGTAATTTGGTCTTCCGAATGATCAATCAGATTAAAGACAATATCTGTTGGACTTGGAGACGTGAAGATCTTAGACAGTGCTACTCAAAACTGCGAAACGTTATGACACATCGAATCGGCGACATATACATACATTCATCAGTAAATTCTCACGTGACATTGACATCCAATGATCCAATATTGATAAAAAGTTTGTATCCTGTTAGAGATGTAAATATATTTACCTTTTCATCTCCACATAAATATTTACTGTTGACATTTTTCACAAACCTATTTTTTCGTAAAAAATAATTATGACCTAAGTATTGTTAAACATTAATAATTATGTTAACAAGTAATATTACGTTGGATAATTTTCTTGTTGTGTAGAGAATTCCATCGAATGGAACGAAAAACAAATTCATGAAATTTCATTCAGAAAAAAACGTAACCGTGCACAGAATCCATTGGGGGAAAATGTCGTACTGTGAAATTCCTATGACATCACTGTACGTACTTCGACCAATTTCCTCTCTTGGTAAATATTAATAGTGTCTGAATTTAAGCAACTATCTAATGAAGACCTCAGCTGAATAATGCTAGATTTTTTTTTTATTATTTTTTTACATTAACGAAAGATGGACAGGTTGTCTGCAACAACTGTAGTGCTATCCCGTGTGTATGCTACTGTGTTCACGGGACCTATCACACGGAACAGTACACTGTGCGCCAGACTGCAGGGGAGGGCAGGATAGAGGGTCAGTCAGCTGTACCAAGACTCGTCTGCGGTCAGCTCGAGGGTATCCATCTAGTCAACAGAGGTCACTCGACACCATTCGGCAATTGACCATTTGTCAAGGTCAGAAGAACCAGGGAATTGTCATATGTCCGATACTATCACGGTTCAGTAACTACCGTAGTTTTCCCTTAAACTTCGAGCATAGAATTAGTTGGTTCACATTATGAATTGCAATCTCATCGGATAATTTTGATACAACAGTTACAGCATGCAGTGCATGCTTTTTTAATCTACTATATTTATAACTGTCACTGTAGGAATACCATTAACCACGTGCTGTATTTTGCAATTTATATAGGGCGCTATATAAATGTTGTAAATTGTTATTATAAATTTAATGACTATTTCCCTGATGGTGCTTTAAAGGTCTGTCGTAATTAAATAAACCGCACACCATTCTAAGTCCTTTTTAAAAATATGACGTGCACTTTAAGAGCGTTTGTGATGTGCCTCCTTACAAAGGTATAAAGTACAAACCAGAGACGTATATGTAACGTGGCTTTATATGTCTCTGTACAAACCTAGGTTTATTTTAGTGAGAATATCTGACAGTACTGTTCAGTGAGAGTCTGAAATCAAGAAGTATACATTTTAAGACTCACTTCTACTGAATTATTACGTTATATCGGTAAGAAATTAATTTAAAGAAAAGCATGGAACCGAAACTCAAAACATCTCTTATTAACCTATTCGAGGCCCTAACACTTGGATATTAGATTATCACTTTAACAACACATCCAGAATTAAACATCAACTTTCGTAAGGCCCTGACAATACTACCAAAGATAAGAATAGGGATGTATTTCCTTTTATATAGGTACTTTCTAATCAGTATCTCCATATTATCGAGAAAAATCTAATAACGCACTCCGTAGCTATGACAACAGCCTAAGCGATGACACAAACAGGTTATATTAGGATTCAGATTAATTTCGTTCTTGCAAAACCCAACTGGTTTGGTTAATTGGATCTAGCGTCCTATTAACAGATAGGGTATGTGCCTCCATGTAAGTATAATGTATCCTTGCGACAGCGCGGATCTGATGCCAACTTTAGAGTACTACCTCACTGAAAATGCCGCAGGCACCCAGAACAGTACTCCCTCCGGTCATCACGTTGCTACCCTAATTGCTGAACATTTAGCAGAGAATAACAAGTACCATTAGTAAGGACTTTAGCATGTCCCAACTTGGGGATAGAACCCCTTTCACATGGGTGAACGTTCTACAATACAGCAAAGGGAGGTGCCACGAAGCATGAAGATCAAGAATAGAAATTCAAGCGAAGATAAAATAAGGAAATGTCGCAACTGGATGGTTAAACACGTAATTGTCATCAATGAACCATTATAATATTATACTTATCGTGTGCCACAGTGAAACATAGATAAAGTACTGATCTGTCTGGTTCCACTCAACCGGAGTGGTTGCTTCTATCCAGCAAAGCTCTGAGGTTCACCATAATACTCAAACTACATAATGTACAGATCCGTTCATCTCTACCAATATTTTCCTATCTTCAAACTTCAATTGGCGATATATGGTTACAAGTTCTAAACAACAAGCTGTTACCACAGGTGCAGAAATCGACACGAAAAGAAAACATTAACCAAAACTTATCTGCAAAAACTTCAGTTGACGAAAATATGGTAAAACTGAAATTAATGAGGAGTTTCACCTATTTCAATAATTCGGTACTTGACGTCGATAGAATGTCCTCCACAATCACGAGCAACATACATTCTTCAATCAACGAGCAACATACAGACGTCAACCAAGGAACAACATACAGACGTCAATAAACGAACAACATACAGACGTCAATCAACGAACAACATATAGACGTCAATCAACGAACACCACACAGACGTCAATCAACGAACAACATACAGACGTCAACAAAGGAACAACATACAGACGTCAACAAAGGAACAACATACAGACGTCAATCAACGAACAACATACAGACGTCAATAAACGAGAAACACACAGACGTCAATCAACGAACAACATACAGACGTCAACAAAGGAACAACATACAGACGTCAATCAACGAACAACATACAGCCGTCAATAAACGAACAACACAGACGTCAATCCACGAACAACATACAGACGTCAATCAACGAACACCATACAGCCGTCAATCAACGAACAAATACACACGTCAATCAACGAACAACATAAAGACGTCAATCAACGAACAACATACAGACGTCAATCAACGAACAAATACACACGTCAATCAACGAACAACATACAGACGTCAATAAACGAACAATATACAGACGTCAATCAACGAACAACATACAGACGTCAATAAACGAACAACATACAGACGTCAACCAACAAACAACATACAGACGCCAATCAACGAACAACATACAGAGGTCAACAAAGGAACAACATACAGACGTCAACAAACGAACAACATACAGACGTCAATCAACGAACAACATACAGACGTCAACCAACAAACAACATACAGACGTCAATCAACGAACACCATACAGACGTCAATCAACGAACAACATACAGACGTCAATAAAAGAACAACACAGACGTCAATCAACGAACAACATACAGACGTCAATCAACTAACAACATACAGACGTCAATCAACGAGCAACATACAGACGTCAATCAACGAACAACATACAGACGTCAATCAACGAGCAACATACAGACGTCAATAAACGAGAAACATACAGACGTCAATCAACGAACAACATACAGACGTCAATCAACGAGAAACACACAGACGTCAATCAACGAACAACATACAAACGTCGATCAACGAACAACATACAGACGTCAATAAACGAACAACATACAGACGTCAATAACCGAAAAACACACAGACGTCAATCAACGAACAACATACAGACGTCAATCAACGAGAAACATACAGACGTCAATCAACGAACAACATACAGACGTCGATCAACGAACAACATACAGACGTCAATAAACGAACAACATACAGACGTCAATCAACGAGAAACATACAGACGTCAATCAACGAACAACATACAGACGTCGATCAACGAACAACATACAGACGTCAATAAACGAACAACATAAATGCGTCAATCAACGAGCAATATACAGACGTCAATCAACGAACAACATACAAACGTCAATCAACGAGCAATATACATACATCAATCAACGAGTAACATAAAGACGTCAATCAACGAACAACATACAGACGTCAATAAACGAACAACACACATACGTCAATCAACGAGTATCAATCAACGAGCAACATACAGACGTCAATCAACGAGAAACATACAGACGTCAATCAACGAACAACATATAGACGTCAATCAACGAACAACATACAGACGTCAATAACCGAGAAACACACAGACGTCAATAAACGAGCAACATACAGACGTCAATCAACGAACACCATACAGACGTCAATAAACGAACAACATACAGACGTCAATAACCGAGAAACACACAGACGTCAATAAAGGAGCAAATACACACGCCAATCAACGAACAACATAAAGAAGATAACTACAATATGAACAGACAACAAGTTGATGAATTAGTTTTTCCTTACCTCCACTGCAAGTTAATGTGATTAAAATTACAAGAGGCCTCACGGGCCAAATCGCAAGCTGAGTTGTAATTTAGTTATATTTCATTAGAACGTGAAGAGGGAAAATTATGTAAACAAAGTAAGATAGCAAATGCAATGTGAATATGACAATTTTGGAATTGCCGACGAAATTATGTTGAGGCGTGGCTAACACACATGTAATAAAGTAAACAGACGAAGCAGATATAAAAGCCCCTTCTCCACCATCACACCGCCGTGATATAAACACCAAGCCTGAAATGGCGCCAAACGATAAGGAAAAAGGTAAGCTTCAGTTTTCTGAACTTTTTTAAAATACGAATGAGCAAGTTAACTTGTAAATGGCTTCTACATCTTCCGGTAAAGTCCTTGTTGTTGAAGTCATCGGGATGTATAATTTGTAACGTTAAATGTTGATTTGTCGTTTTCCATTCGTAGTTTTCCTCTTCCTGTTAGTAAAGTAATCATCAGAGTAGAATTTAACGGATATCACCATTATCTTACCCAATAATTACTGCATTTAATTTTTATTTTATAAATACGGAATTATAATATCACCCCATAGCCTCACGGTCGATACAGGTAGCCACGAATGTAATGGGAGTCGTCACATGAACAACTTTGGTAGCCTTACATAACCTTCATCTCAGCAAGTCCAGCCCAACATCTCAGTAGTACAATGTATTTACTGACAAATATTGCTCGACAACGGCCAAAAGAAGCGATCGCACTAGATCACAGGCGATTTTGTCGCGGGTTGTCTAACATAATTAACAAGACGTAGAGGTCATACAGCTTAATTAAGGCTTTTCCTGTAAGTTTATGTTGTGATCACTCAAGCCGAGCACGTGTAAATTGACATAGATATCCTTGGCCATCTGTTTGATTAACACGTACCAAACTAGGCTTACCAACTAACCAAGGGTAAGGTTATGAGATGGTAATTCCATTTTACATGACCGTTTCGTTTAAACGGTTAAACCGGTCGGACCACAGTTGTTCGTTTATTAAAAAAGGTCGGACCTAGTAATCTGATGCTGCTTTTAGGCAAGCCTTGACAAAGCCTTGACAAAGCCTTGCATTGCCAGGATTGATACCCGAAATTACATCTATAAACGGACAAGCCGGTTTTCCGCATACACGAAAAGGCCCCAGGTACAATGGTTACTGGGTTAAATGGTAGCAATGGTCAGTGTTAATTTGATGTAATGATTTCCTAAAACATTTTTCGAAAAGAATCCTCACACAAGAGCTTTCTGCGTTGGGAAACCTTGGGGAAACCGATTTCAATGAGCTGCCACTTTGACGTCTATCTGTTCTCACTTATCTATACCCTTTGTTTCGGCGATTTCTTACAGGTCACGTGTGTCATGCTGCCGTGTCCAGACATTTCTGTGATATAACCAGTCAGTGGCCCCATCTTCTACGACGGCATATTTCTTCATCGACTTACAAGTTACGTACGTCGACATAGTCGAAATAATCTGAGAAGACATCAGCACAATCAATGTCATATCATTGATACGGAAATCGATACCATTTCTCTCTCAGTCCACGTGGAGTTGGCTGATATACGGTAAACTGTAGCCAATGATGGACCTAGAACCTTTAATCTTTATATTAACCGCTACCACCGTACCGCGTCATTGTACAGAAACAGGCGCACATTGCGTTGTAGTGGTCAGACGACATTATTTTAAGCGTTCCCCAGTGGAAATATTTTTACACTTTTCTTGTTTGATGGATGCCTGGACAATATATTTCAGATATCTCTCACAAATCTGTAGAATGCAAACAAGTTGCTATGGAGACTAAGTTGCCGAACGGAAATCAGTTCATACCACAGAATTTAGGTAAACTTTGACGCTGACACCATAGACAACTTGTATATGAAAATTTAAAGTCGATACACTTTTTGTGTGGCTATTCTTATTGTTAGTCCGTTGAGATGAATTTCAGTATATAAATGATTTAGTGTCTTTGTACAAATCTCTCCGTATCGCTTTTATTCTTCCATATGTACCTGAGTGCGTTCTCCAGCTGCTAGACATGACTTAGTAACTCGTACCACTAAACATAGCGATGGACCATCATCCTATTGCCATTCCAGAATCTTACCACCCATCCCCATCGCTCACCGACACTTGTAGTTGTCATTTCCATACGCTGATGCCAAACTTCCAGCTGTGGACCTACGGACGTTGCCGATCTTATAAGAACAGGACGACTAGACATACACTAGTTACAATTTGTCCTGCATGTGTAATTGCACTGCAGTGGACGAGTAGACATACTTGTCCTAATTTACAACTAATTCTGTCTATTTGAGCGCGGGCACTACAGTAATGGAGGGAGGGAGATGGTGGGAGCAGACTGAACTTTCAATAACCCCCACAATGTAAACGTTGACAGCCCGGACTAACACAAACAGCACTACCGTATCTAACATGGTGGACACTTGATATCTGTAAATTAATATCCAGACTAGGGACTGCTAAGTAGTATCTTCATAATATGAAATGTTGAAGTTGAAAACTAATGCTTATGACGTAATTTTGTATGTGTCTGAAAGGTCGCCATGACAGCTAATTTGAGATGAAAATGTCATCCTCGATATACAGGGGTAACGTTCACTTTCGCTCTGTACACGAAAGTGAGCGTAACCCCTGGATATCAAGGATGATAAAATGCATACCAAAATCACGGACTTAGATAGCAAATCTAATCTAATTCCGTGCCAAAATGAAATAAATACTTTATATCCCATTAAAATGTATACTATAGTATATACATTTAGGATATATTATCGCAGATACATTCGTTATAATAAAAAAAATGCCTAAATCTAACAGAATGTGAAAGTTAAAACTGCAGGCCTACCAGACCTGATAGGGTTGGGTGACGGCTCGTCGTACTCGTAACGACTGGAGGACGATCAGTTGGTGAAAGGGTGATTATTCGGTCATTTACGGTAACTATCACGTTGGCATAGCCATACCAGACACTTTATAGCGCAAACTAACGAAAAAATAATTACCATGGGTTTCGTATTTCTAATAAAGGATAAAAGAAGATCAAATTTTGAGAATATCACTTAAATGTAAGCTGTTTTTCCTAAAGTTTCCCGAAGATCTCCGTGAGAGTTGATGCAAAAATTGAAACTGTGTTTTAGATCACATTATATATGTATATATATATATATATATATATGTAGCATTCAATATGCGTCACCTAGCATGCAAAACAAAGAAATGTTAAAAAACACCATTTATGGATTAGTTAGCGTTTGATGGAACAGCTGTATTGTATAAAGATCTCATAGATTTGTTGGGAATCTAAGAAAATTGTGGCTTTTCATAATATTATGTATAATTTCTCAATCTGATTAAAATCATATGTTACATGGCTTATCTATATTTAATGGTAATTTTACATACTTTACTTTGTTACATGATCTCTATAAATCCTACAGTAAAGCAAAAACACATCTTTATATTGAAAAACCTTACACATTATTAATAACTTTGATCAGATTCAACAGAAAAAAATGTCAACAAACAGCCCTGTTCATGTTCTAATTAGAGCTCTTTCCGAAAGAAACTTAAGTAAGAGTATGACTACGATGATTGGCTTACCTGCACTTGACCAGATATCCAATGATTACCAGTAAAACAATGCCAATTGCTCCACTACACAGTAGGAAAAACATCCTGCTCTTCGTCCGTGTAAGGTAACAGGTGTGTAACGACACCGCGATCTAACAGGGAAAGGGGCGGGGATACATTGATTGATTGACACTTGACTGCCGTGTCTCTCTGGTAGTCGCTCTGTAGAAAACATTTACGTGATTTAATGATAATATTTAAGTATGGAACGGTTTCTCATATAGGGAACGAACATACATGTATCACCAATCGGTCCATTACACCTACGGGGTGCCAGAACCCGGTATTATCATCGCCGTAATCAACAACCTGTTCCCCCTCCAAGGTGCGCGGAAGTGGACTGGCCCAGTACCGTATTGACATAGGAGCACTTCCTCACAGAGATGCGAGTATAGTTTGTAGTGTCGATGGTGTAAGCATGCCTCGTGGATAAATTCTTGTGGGACATGTGATTTTACCGACTCAGTCTTGGACATTACAGGAAAAGCTGCAAGATGGGTGAGTGAAGTAACAGGTTCTATTAGAAGTATCGGTAAATAACGCCGGTCGCATGCTCGCATCCCGTGCTGGTATTGGGTTGTGTATTGAAGAACATCGCCGTAAAAACCCTCATTACATAGTGTCTGTTTTAATTGTAACACTTTATTACCTCCAGGTATACGCCACATATTTATTTACCTTAACAGATAATTGTTTATTATCATGTAAAGACAATACATACATGTTAATTAGGGGATTCAAGATGGCGGAACGAGTTGCGAGTTTGGAATATTTGCGGATGCTGGGAGCTTGCTGATGTTGCAGTCGGCAACATGAAAAGGATCAGTACGGAGGGAAATTATTTGGTATCTCTCGGACTGGTCTGTGTACGGCCAGGATAGATATATATTTACACAACAAGCCGTGTTACCGAAATAGCACATCCCCTAATACAGATGTAATAGAACACTTTATACTGAGTATACACAAACAGGTCTGTGATATTTCTGTATTTCATGGCTTTTAGCATTCGTGATAAATATGTACATATTGTAGTAATAAAACCTGTGTTGTAAGAATGAGTCAGAGTTACCCTAATACCACCTGGCCGGGGTTCATGGGGTTGAGTTCATTTGTCAATGAACCAGCATATTGATCAGATCTGGCGTTAGGATAACAGTAGATGGTAATGTGTATCGTGCTCATAAAATACTAATATATCCCACCTCAACTAGGACAGTCGGTAACGTGTATTATCTTATGTAAATAAATCAATTCAGATAGTGCAAAAACCACTCTCTAATAGAATTGCTGTATTTAGGCACAATGACTTCGGTAAAAAATACTGAGTAGCTAGCTATTTTAAGAGATGACAATGAGAGGATTGTGTTAGTGAGACTTTATATCTAGGTCGTGATTACAGATGTCATGTTTACTTGTTACACTGATAGGATGGGTGATTATCAGTGAAGTTATTTACCAACAATAAAGAATTTTGTTAATGTTATCACTATATTTTTAAAGAGATTTCTGTAGTACTTAGAGAGGTCATGGGGTTGTCTTGTAGAGAGGTCATGGGGTTGTCTTGTATTACGGAACCAGTACTCATAGAGCTTATACCAGTACTTGTAAGTTGTAAGCTCGCAAGATACCAGTACTTGTAAGTTCGTAAGCTTGTAAGATACCAGTACTTGTAAGTTGTAAGCTCGTAAGATACCAGTACTTGTAAGTTGTAAGCTCGTAAGATACCAGTACTTTTAAGTTGTCAGCTCGTAATATACCAGTACTTCTAAGCTCATAAGATACCAGTACTTGTAAGTTTGTAAGCTTGTAAGATATCAGTACTTGTAAGCTCGTAAGATACCAGTTCTGGTAAGCTCGTAAGATACCAGTACTTGTAAGCTCGTAATATACCAGTACTTCTAAGCTCATAAGGTACCAGTACTTCTAAGCTCATAAGGCACCAGTACTCCCAATCTTGTATGATACCAGTACTTGTAAGCTTATACGGTACAAGCTTGTGAGGTACTAGTGCTTGTACGGTACAAGTACTTGTAAGCTTGTGAGGTACTCGTAAGCTTGTGAGGTACTAGTGCTTGTATGGTACAAGTACTCGTAAGCTTGTGAGGTACTAGTGCTTGTACGGTACAAGTACTCGTAAGCTTGTGAGGTACTAGTGCTTGTACGGTACAAGTACTCCTAAGCTTGTGGGGTACTAGTGCTTGTACGGTACAAGTACTCGTAAGCTTGTGAGGTACTAGTGCTTGTACGGTACAAGTACTCGTAAGCTTGTGAGGTACTAGTGCTTGTACGGTACAAGTACTTGTTAGCTTTGAATTTATATCTTGGGCAAGTATGTGTTGAATTGAATTAGACCTCCAGTAAATCAAGGCAAGAATACAAAATTGTCTTATGTTTATTTTACATGACACATGTAATGCTCCTTTAAATGGAGCATGTTAGCTAATTTGTTGTGGACATCTGGACAAAGTTACAAGACACTGGTAGTGGTCACATTAACATGTAGGTCCTGGACTAAGTTACAAGACACTGGTAGTGCTCACATTAACATTTAGGTCCTGGACTAAGTTACAAGACACTGGTAGTGGTCACGTTAACATGTAGGTCCTGGACTAAGTTACAAGACACTGGTAGTGGTCACATTAACATGTAGGTCCGAGGGTTGGGCTCCCTGCTGGACTGGTTGTTCTGCAGCAGGATGAGGTGTAACAGGATACTAAGCTGTGATATTGTAACCACAGAACTATGTGGGGGTACACACCCCTCTTGTCTCCCAGTGAGACCAGCATCATCCCATCACTACAACTTTATAATTAGAACATATCTTAAAGTCCAACTATTACTTGGTCGATCCCCCGTCTGTAGTTTATGTGATCAAATAAAAAGTTCCAGTAGGAACATAGGGTTGGACTTAAAAAAATCTAGTGTGAAGATAAGAGTATGACTGAGTAACAGGCTGTCTATCGCTGGTTCTACCTCCTTTACATGGTACATAGTATGTAACTCCTACACACTTGTACTAAGAGCTGGGAGCCAACCTTTCAACATTTAGTACTCAAAGCTGTTAGCCAATACTTACACATTTAAAATTTTAGAGTTAGTAGCTGACCCTAGCTCCTTCACTTAGTACATGAGATGGAAAGTGCAGAAAGCCGACCCTCTTTCACTTAAGTACTAAGCGCAGGAAGCCGACCCTTTCTCACTTAGTACTGGAAGTTGGGAGCCTACCCTCTCTCACTTAGTACTGAGAGCTGGAAGCCAACCCTCTCTCACTTAGTACTGGTAGTTGGGAGCCTACCATCTCTCACTTAGTACTGGAAGTTGGGAGACGACCATCTCTCACTTAGTACTGGGAGTTGGGAGCCTACCATCTCTCACTTCGTACTGGAAGTTGGGAGCCTGCCCTCTCTCACTTAGTACTGAGAGCTGGAAGCCACCCCTCTCTCACTTAGTACTGGGAGTTGGGAGCCTACCCTCTCTCCCTTAGTACTGGAAGTTAGGAGCCTACCCTCTCTCACTTAGTACTGGAAGTTGGGAGACTACCCTCTCTCACTTAGTACTGGAAGTTGGGAGCCTACCATCTCTCACTTAGTACTGGAAGTTTGGAGCCTACCCTCTCTCACTTAGTACTGGAAGTTAGGAGCCTACCCTCTCTCACTTAGTTAATGGAAGTTGGGAGCCTACCCTCTCTCACTTAGTAAATGGAAGTTGGGAGCCTACCCTCTCTCACTTAGTACTGGAAGTTGGGAGCCTACCCTCTCTCACTTTGTACTGGAAGTTGGGAGCCTACCCTCTCAAACTGAATTAGTACTGAGAACTGGGAGAGGACCTTCCCTAACTTGGTACCTTCCCACACTTACATGTAGTACTAAGAGAGGACCCTCCCACACTAATATGTAGTACTGAGGGCTGAGAGAGGACCCTCCCACACACTAACATGTAGTACTGAGAACTGGGAAAGGACCCTCCCTAACTTGGTACCTAGAGCTGGGGCTGACCCTCCAACACTTACATGTAGTACTGAGGGCTGAGAGAGGACCCTCCCACACTTACATGTAGTACTGAGAGAGGACCCTCCCACACTTACATGTAGTACTGATAGAGGACCCTCCCACACACTTACATGTAGTACTGAGAGAGGACCCTCCCACACACTTACATGTAGTACTGAGAGAGAACCCTCCCACACACTAACATGTAGTACTGAGAGAGGACCCTCCCACACACTTACATGCAGTACTGAGAGAGGACCCTCCCACACTTACATGTAGTACTGAGAGAGGACCCTCCCACACACTTACAATGTACTGAGGGCTGAGAGAGGACCCTCCCACACTTACATGTAGTACTGAGAGAGGACCCTCCCCCACACTTACAATGTATTGAGGGCTGAGAGAGGACCCTCCCACACTTACATGTAGTACTGAGAGAGGACCCTCACACACTTACATGTAGTACTGAGAGAGGACCCTCCCACACACTTACATGTAGTACTGAGAGAGGACCCTCTCACACTTACATGTAGTACTGAGAGAGGACCCTCCCACACTTACATGTAGTACTGAGGGCTGAGAGAGGACCCTCCCACACTTACATGTACAATGTACTGAGGGCTGAGAGAGGACCCTCCCATACTTACATACATGTACAATGTACTGAGGACTGAGATAGGACCCTTCCACACTCAGAGCTGACTTCGGATCCGATAGCTTCTATAGCGACTTAATACATGTAGATTAACATCAGTATATATACTCTTTGTCACCTGTTCACAGATACACAAGAAATAGATCTAGACTTTATCTTACTGTGGATAGATGTTTCATAACATACATGTAATATAATCTAGGTCATCGTTCCATTGGCAGTTAATGCATTGATGAAGCATATATATTAAGAGTAGGCAGTATTCTGACAAATCTTGGCTTTCAGATCATGAAATGATGTCAGTGTTTTTTTTATTAGTAGAGCTATCCGTGTGAATCATCCGATCCACCCACAGTAACATAATGACATTGGGAATCATGATGGCTGATCATTTATCATGTCTACTGATTTAACCTGATGCTATACTTCACATTTATTCCCCTATAAAGCTACAATAATTTTATTATAAAGTATGGTATACGTAGATTTAGAGTGATACCTCCAACAAAGAAGAGTTCTAATTTGTTTGGCATTTTTCTGACTTGGAGTAACTTGCCCATTTACTATATTGAAGGGGCTGGTCGGGGAAAAAAAACACAAAATAAATGGGTCTAAATGCGTTCTCTGGCCTTCCAAAAGTTATACCACGGCAATATGATGGTCGAGTTCTGCTTGCAATGTCCAGTTTTGACCACTGAAATCTCAGGGAAGCCCCGCGTACTTTTTGTGCAGATCTATTTATATATGTCACATGGTTGTTTCGAAAGTGAGGCAGTGAAGATAACAACAATAGCACGCCAGCATGTGCCATGTCAGACTCAACTAGCGGACAAGACAGCAATACTATACGTAAATAATTGTTTTCAAAGGTCATGTATGATGCAAGTATAGTATTCCTACCTATATATGCATGTTGTTACATATAGCGGTAAAATTACAATCACTGATCTGGGTCAATTGAGAGTTTTAGACTGTCAGGTGACGATTTAGGATTTCCTTAATATAATTATAATTTTTGCACTAAGGGAGTGAATTTCAGCGAAATTTGAATCAGTATATTTCATAGGAAGGTATTTTAAACATGTTTATGCCATTTTTTCCCCGACCAGCCCCTTGAATATAGCAATTTTTTTTTAGTAATTAATAAAAATAAATTTATCATCACTCTGTACGGAAATCATCTGAGCTTTGCTAGGAGGATTTGATTCCAGTGGTCCCGACCTCTTGCTTATACGATTAACCTTAAACTCTGTAAACTCATTAGCATAGTGTTACTGTCAAATAGTAGAGTTTGTATAAATGCAAATCTCCACATGCTTCCAGCCTGTTTATTGATACAGCTGAAATATAAATCAGGGTTTTGTGTTTGTAAATACCACATTGTTTGTGGGTTTTAACTTATAAATAGGAAAGTCAACATACACAGATTATTACATCACACAGATTATCTCAGCAGATTACCCCCTCTCCAGCTGTTTACCTATTGTTGTTGTGTGGCAGATCAGCACTGGAGAAAGTCCACTGGCTCTTGTGTTGTCTGTAAAGCTCCACACCTTACCTAACTGTACACACGCATAGGTAGTATATACACACATGTTGCTGTAACAGAAAAAGCTACAAAAACGACATAGCTTTGTGGAATTTCATTGATTTTAATACTTTTTGCTTGCCAAAAATGCAAATTGGGACTTTGTAATGGCTGATCTACAGCTAGATCCCCATAAAAAATGTTTCCAATGCCGTATATATTTGTTTGATGCTGGGTTGAATGTAGATCAATTCTCCATACCTATATACCAGCATTTTTAGATATATACATGTATGATAATTAATATCTGTCCAGTTTAATATGATGGGAATTGTCTAAACTAAGGCCGTCTACAGTGTTGTATATTGACTGTTAATGTGTAGTGGGACTGGACTACATGATTACAGGTGTCCGATCAAATACTGGTAGCTTAGTTATTAGATCTAAAGCGACCATCAACACTTTGGAGGTTCTGGGTTTGAATCCCAGTTTATTATGTTGTATTCTTTTGTCCTGTTACGCTGGCACCTGTGATCAATCTGTAAGCATGGCGAGGGGATGAAGTCGCACCATGGTGCTGTAAATTGTGTTGTCTTGGAGGGGTGGGGGGGTGG
>NW_018404097.1:156461-172453 GCF_002113885.1 Mizuhopecten yessoensis
GGGTGGGTGGGGGGCATCAACTCCATAATGGTTCATTATTACTGTACCAGTCTGAATCATACATAGTGCTACAATTTTTAAACTTGACATTCATATATTTACAAAACGTTTTCATTGGCTGAAAAATAATCAAGTGCTAGAAGTTGGACATTTGCGTATAAAAATGTCATTTATAAAGGATGGCTACTTTAGATGATAAATTTAGTGAAACAAATTATGCATAATTACATTTAGGACAGGAAGGTATATGTATGTTGTTACATTTGTTTTAATAGGTAATTATAATATAAGACATACACTCGTCATAGGTCTCTAGTAAGACAGAACATTTATCATAGAGTTACTGGTTTGATATACACATGTGTATAGTGTAAGGAGTGAGGTCTACTACAGTTGTCCTTTAATTTTCAAATCTACATGTTTAAATGATATAGTATGATAAATATACATACTAATGAATACAGAACAAATCAGAAGATGTCATAATCTCCTAAATGGTGAGAGATTGTAATACAATGGTAATGACCTATATTAGTCACAATGTGTGAAACACAGATGTCCCAGTTTGATATACCTGACACCGAAGTGAATTATAAGTTGATTAAGATCAGTAATATACCACACTTGTATCATAGGGTGTTAAGGGTACTTTAATTTATAGACAATATAAATACAGCTATTGTATTATTGAGTCAGTCCGCACTGCTAATAATATACCTGTCCATGTACGGGTACAATATATCAATTAGTACCTATATCTACCTGGGATAATCCGACACACACACATATATATATATAGTGTCAGGATTCAAGGTATACCATACCTAGGGTATTGTAAATATAAATATTATCTGTGGCTGTGAAAACTTGGTTAGGCCAAAAAAAAATATAGTCTTGTTTCCTGCTACCCGACCGACCCTGTCTTTTCATGCCCGACCCTTAAGTTTTTTTGGACAAAATAAAAAAAAAATAATTTTCCAAATTTCCGGAATTAGGTGCTGTCACCGAACTCCGATTTCGGTCTTTCTCTAAAAACATGGCCGCCTTCAGTGCCATACCAAGCTTCTGATTGGTTGTTTTGTCATTACTTTCGATATTCCCGGCAGTGTACCCTAGTAATTGAACATTGACATTGATACATTTTGAGCTGAAAAAAAACATTTTCCGACCTACCTACCCTTTCTTTTTCCTTTTCTGGCCGGTAGCAGGAAACAAGACTATATTTTGGTTTGGCCTGACATGCTACTTTTGGTGTCATATCTCGATTACACTACAGTACATGTACTATATAAAGTACTTGTAGATTTTGTTTTTGGATTTGTATATATATATACACCAGATAGGTATTCTTTCCATTGCTTGCTTGATTGCCTGACCTTCCTAAGGCTAAGAGTTGATGAAAACAGATCATTTCTCAGAGGGGGATATACATATTTTATATCTCCCTCTGAGAAATGATCTGGTTAAATGGTGGCCTTATAATAAGGACATCTAATTATAAGTCCTTCCTAGCTTAGATCTGAGATCTGTTACTAACATATAAGATATGTTATTTATTGATGGGGGGGGGGGGGGGGGGGGGGGGGGAGCTGTCCAATTTGTGTGTCCTCTACACCTCTTTGAGGATATGTAATTGGTAAAACCCAGACTTGTAAAGCATTTATCATGATTCTATGCTGTAAGTAAACCTATAAAATGAATACTTTTATATTAGTGATGTTATTCATGTAATAGCACCTGTAGGTTATATGAACTATGATTGGAAGACCCACTGGGGCCAAACATCTTGTTGCTTGTGGCAAGGAACATTTCTAAATTTTCAGGCAGGTAAATTTATACACTCTGTATATTGCTATAACATGTGTGGCTACAGTATAAACATGCTGTACACTGTACCTAAAGTCACATCTATACGACCCATGTAAAATGTATCCTGGTCTTAAGGTATCATGTCTGACAAATGTAACTATAAAATACAGGGACTATAACATTCAAGGACTACAACATTCAGGGACTAAAAAATGCATGGACTATAACATTCAGGAGCTATAACTTTCAGGGACTAAAACATTCAGGTACTATAACATTCAGAGACTATAACATTCAGGGACTATAACATTCAGAGACTGCAACATTCAGAGACTGCAACATTCAGGGACTAAAACATTCAGGTACTATAACATTCAGAGACTGCAACATTCAAGGACTAAAACATTCGGGGACTAAAAAAATCATGGACTATAACATTCAGGGACTACAACATTCAGAGACTATAACATTCAGGGACTTTAACATTCAGAGACTATAACATTCAGGGACTATAACATTCAGGGACTAACATTCAGAGACTATAACATTTTCAGGAGCTATAACTTTCAGGGACTATAACATTCAGGAGCTATAACTTTCAGGGACTAAAACATTCAGGTACTATAACATTCAGAGACTATAACATTCATGGACTATAACATTCAGGGACTATAACATTCAGAGACTGCAACATTCAGGGACTAAAACATTCAGGTACTATAACATTCAGAGACTGCAACATTCAAGGACTAAAACATTCGGGGACTAAAAAAATCATGGACTATAACATTCAGGGACTACAACATTCAGAGACTATAACATTCAGGGACTTTAACATTCAGAGACTATAACATTCAGGGACTATAACATTCAGGGACTAACATTCAGAGACTATAACATTTTCAGGGACTATAACATTTAGGGACTATAACATTCAGGGACTGTAACATTCAGAGACTATAACATTCAGGGACTATAACATTCAGAGACTATAACATCAGAGACTATAACATTCAGGTACCATAACATTCAGAGACTATAACATTCAGGGACTATAACATTCAGAGACTATAACATTCAGAGACTATAACATCAGAGACTATAACATTCAGAGACCATAACATTCAGAGACCATAACATTCAGGTACCATAACATTCAGAGACTATAACATTCAGGGACTATAACATTCAGAGACTATAACATTCAGAGACTATAACATCAGAGACTATAACATTCAGAGACCATAACATTCAGAGACCATAACATTCAGGGACTATAACATTCAGAGACTATAACATTCAGGGACTATAACATTCAGAGACTATAACATTCAGAGACTATAACATTCAGAGACCATAACATTCAGAGACCATAACATTCAGAGACTATAACATTCAGAGACTATAACATTCAGGGACTATAACATTCAGGGACTGTAACATTCAGGGACCATAACATTCAGAGACCATAACATTCAGGGACTATAATATTCAGAGACTATAACATTCAGGGACTGTATATGTAACATTAAGGAACATTATCATCTGATTGTGTTGCCACTGTGTTATCTAGAGTGAAGTATTTTTGAGAGCCTCATTTCCTGTGTGCATATTCATGCTATCGGAATTGAAAGTGTATATGTGTCCTGTACATGTATAATATTGATAGAAGTGCTCTTCCTATTCCTATCACGTATCAGATCTCGTATCACATATCAGATCTGCTGCGGAATTTCGTTGATCAAACAACATATTGCCTATCTGGTATTTCTAGTGTTGAGTCACAATGTTTTACATAGAATATATACAAAATTGTGTGCTAAACTAGGCATGAGGCTACATTTTTTTATATTTCAAGGAATTGAAAATGAAAGGGTAGAGCTACTATACCGGGATATAAGGCCCAGACTCAGTTTTAATATTACTCTATTGACACATCGTAACAAATCAACTTTAAAAATAAATCAACAGTAACTGAAGGGACACAAAAACAATAGGTATCAATTAGGGACCAAAGCAGAATGAACTGAGGAGATATAAAAAAAAAACATCGACCAGGAAGACACCACAACAACAGGAACTGAGGAAAACAACCTTAGCAATGGGAACCAAGGAAACACCATGACAACAGAAAGCAAAGAAACACCAAAACAACAAGAATGGAGGACCAGAGACACCAAAAGATAACTGGAACAGAGGAAACACCAAAATAACAGAAACAGAAGAGCCTTTAAACCAACGGGAATATAGGAGACTCAAAACAACATGAATGGGGGACCAGACACACCAAAAGGTAAATAGAACAAAGGACACACCAAAACAACAGGAACAGAGGAGACACCAAAACAACAGAAGCAGAGGAGACACCAAAACAACTGGAGCAGAGGAGACATCAAAACAACTGGAGCAGAGGAGACACCAAAACAACTGGAGCAGAGGAGACACTAAAACAACCGGAACAGAGGACACACCAAAACAACAGGAGCAGAGGAAACATAAAACAAACAAAAACAGAGGAGACACCAAAACAAGATGGAAGGCATCATGAACCCCCACAAAAAAATGCAGTGCTATGGAAATATATTTCCCGCACCACATGTAGCACCAATCATGAAGCTTCCTGTTAGATTAGAAAATACTGGATGAATGTATGGGTGACCAGAAATGTTTAAATCACAGCAAACAAGTCTTATAGTGGACACTGAAATCTCACAGTCAGAAATTGGGGAAAAGTGAAAACATTGAAAAAAACATTCTTTACATGATAAAGTGTCTGACAGAAAAGTCTGGCTAATTAAGTTATTTATTGGTAAACATGTACAGGATATCCTTGTCAGAAAATCCTGTGAATAACTTCTGATGAAGCACTTTCTGTTCACCCCCAGTTATTGAATTGATCACAGGTGTTGTGTGCTAATTTGTTACCCTTTGTAAGTGTTATATAAATACCTGACAATGCACACTAATTGTGTTTATATCTAGCTTTACCTACATGTTTAGTCATCATATATATATATACACACAGCGTTTTTATGTCCGCATAAATCTTGATAATTCTCTGCAATACAAATTTAGTTACAGGAGCTGTGATTTGTTGGTACATGTGTATGTAATTATATACTCGGGATATTCATAAATCTTTCATTTTTTTGTTCATTTTTTGTTCATTTATTTTAGGGTGTAAATTTTACTGCCTGCATGGTCACTATGAATCATTGTAAATATTGTATCTGTATCCTGCAGTATGAAGACAGCCAGTAGGGACACTAGCATGTAACTACTGAGTATGAGGACAGCCAGTAGGGACACTAGCATGTTACTTCTGAGTATGAGGACAGCCAGTAGGGACACTAGCATGTTACTACTGAGTATGAAGACAGCCAGTAGGGACACTAGCATGTTACTACTGAGTATGAGGACAGCCAGTAGGGACACTAGCATGTTACTACTGAGTATGAAGACAGCCAGTAGGGACACTAGCATGTTACTACTGAGTATGAGGACAGCCAGTAGGGACACTAGCATGTTACTACTGAGTATGAGGACAGCCAGTAGGGACACTAGCATGTTACTACTGAGTATGAGGACAGCCAGTAGGGACACTAGCATGTTACTACTGAGTATGAGGACAGCCAGTAGGGACACTAGCATGTTACTACTGAGTATGAGGACAGCCAGTAGGGACACTAGCATGTTACTACTGAGTATGAGGACAGCCAGTAGGGACACTAGCATGTTACTACTGAGTATGAGGACAGCCAGTAGGGACACTAGCATGTTACTACTGAGTATGAGGACAGCCAGTAGGGACACTAGCATGTTACTACTGAGTATGAGGACAGCCAGTAGGGACACTAGCATGTTACTACTGAGTATGAGGACAGCCAGTAGGGACACTAGCATGTTACTACTGAGTATGAGGACAGCCAGTAGGGACACTAGCATGTTACTACTGAGTATGAGGACAGCCAGTAGGGACACTAGCATGTTACTACTGGGTATGAGGACAGCCAGTAGGGACACTAGCATGTTACTACTGAGTATGAAGACAGCCAGTAGGGACACTAGCATGTTACTACTGAGTATGAGGATAGCCAGTAGGGACACTAGCATGTTACTACTGGGTATGAGGACAGCCAGTAGGGACACTAGCATGTTACTACTGAGTATGAGGACAGCCAGTAGGGACACTAGCATGTTACTACTGAACTTTTAAATTGAGATATTTATTTGGGTGTAACCTGAGCGACCTGTAATATAACCATGAATCATACTTTCCTGTTAGGTACGTTTATAACCTGATGACAGGCCTTATTAAAAAAGATATACACCAGTGACCTTAGGCCTGACCTTGGTAGATCAGGCCAAGTACACAACTCTCGAGTGACATGTTTTATAAACGTACCTGATATTTATGAATACAGTTTTGATTTGACACCCTGATGTTCATAAGTCGTACCTGACATCTATTTTATAATCCTGACTTATATATGTGTGCTGGTTTGGATACAAAGACAGGTACACAATGTGATACAAGGATAAAAGAATATTAAATGTCATTTTTTATAGACATCTGGACAATGTAGGTATTGTGTACATGTGTTCTCCTATATATAGCTAATCGTTGTATATATATAGCTATACTAACAGGGACAGCGCTGTCAGCTTAACACCAACAAAATTCAACTTTCTCTGTATAATATATGCTGCCAGATTTATACTGCTTACTGTAATACTCATTGGGCCAGTTTATTTGATCATTTCAATAGGTCAATATCAGAGGGATTACTAGGAAATTTTGAAAAGAAAATGTGAAAATTGTAAAAAAATAAGTGTCAATAACTCTGGTAAATAAAATAACAAGGCTTTAATAATTGAAATCACTGACCTGGCCTGACCTCTCAACGGAAATACTAAACAGCTAGCTACCAATGTTAACAGTTCCTATATTAATGTATTCATATATGTAATGTAAGATTTATTGAAGAAGTTTTTATGTAACCCTACATATTATATTATATATTAAAGCTGAATATGCACCTGACTACTGATAATTTCTTTTAACAGAGATGTTTTATCAATCATGAATGGAAGTTCATCGTCATAGTAGTAGTGGTTGTAGCAGTAATCTGCCATATGTGTGCACATACCAACAAGTTTATGATCACCAAAGCTGCTAGGTCTCACCTCTTGTGTACATTAAACACTGTGAACCTATACCTGTGTTTGAAATAGCTACAGTGGTAATAATCTTATAGATGTTTTGCTAGTTTGGAAGGACAAAATTGAGAAAAAAACATTTGGTATAAACTACTGAATTCCTGTATATTTTTGATTGCTCTATAGTGCTAAGTCATTTAGGAGAGATGTTGATTATAAAATTATTACAGATGCTGGGAAATAAGAGTTGGCTCATTTAAAGGTACATTTACAGAATAAAAAACATATTTGTAGATATGTGTGATGGAGAATGATTGATCCTGATGGAACATAATTGGGTGCCGGCTGGGGTACCTAGCACCTGTACCTGAATATGTTATATATGTGATGTGTATATAGATATGAAAACGACAACAACATCTGGGGATCCAGATCAATTTATTAGGTCTTCTATCTTTCAGTGTGAACTCTATCTTTCAGTGTGAACTCTATCTTTCGGTGTGACACCTATAGCCAGTTTTAACTAGTATTAAATCCCGCCCTGACCTCTTTGATTTCCCTGTAATGGTACAGTTAGGCTGTATATTGCTGGAGGCTGTGTCCATATACAAGTCTACCAGTGACTTTATACCATGACCTGCCTACACTTATGTGCTTTTAATTACATGTTGTGGCTGTCTGTCTACAGTTTATGTGAAGTATGTGTGGAAAGTTCATCAACAAGACTTCGGATGTTAGGTCAACCATGAACATTGCTAGGGTGGCCTTTAAAAAGTGGAAAAAGTTATATTATTTTTATGACAGGAGAATAAATTGTGAAGTCATGATCTGACATAAAATGATACTTACATAAATCAATTTTTATGTGCAGTTTTTGGACTGATTGCTATTTGATCTAAATCCAATGTATTTCTTTCCTTCAAAAAGTATGTATCAGTATCACTATTAAATTTCTGGTAGTGGTTGTTCAAAACTGTCAAGAAGAAGGTTGACGAAAACCTTGTTTGATTACATGTTTGTATATACGTGTAAAACAAATAGCAGTATCATTATAGTTGGCTAAAAACGTGACCTTTAAATTTTGAAAGTGCTCGATTATTTTACTGATTCAGCAAAAGAACTATACATTTCTTATTTGGACCCATTTTATATGAAAGTCAGCACCTGAATTGGGTAATGTTATTAACATATACCTACTTTTCCGAGTCGTTCTAGTTTAAATTAACAGTACAGTACATATTTTAAAAAGATACAATATACTCTTAAATGGACCTCATTTGACACCTGACTATAAATAATCAGAAAGCTCACTGTGTGAGCTAGACTTACACAAGTCCTTGTATCACTGTGAAAATGACCTGGTAATCAATTATACCATATAATGATTGGGACTAGTGTAAGTCTACCTAACAGATACTTATGTACCACTTGTCAATCAAACAACATGACCTCATAATTCATCTGCCAGGTGATGTTTTGTTATGTAGACAGGTAGGTGATCATTAGGGTGTGTGGTTTTGTAATGGATCACTGGACAGGTGTAATCAATTAAGGACAGGTGTGTATGGTTACCTGTGGTACTGCTGCTAAAAGGTTATATGTTATTTCTCCATACATCACACCTCAGGTCTATAGGTGTCTCCCTCCAACAGAGAGCAGCATTGAGTATCTGTTGGGTCGTCTGGTGTCGGTTACAAACAACATTGACTTTGATGTAAAGTAGATTTATCTGTAACTGTTATTCTTGTGTTGTCCAGCATACAAATTGACCTACATTTTCATAACTGACCTGAAATGATAGCAAAAACTAACAGAATTCCAGATAACGGTCATACTAAAGTTATATGCATGTAAAATGAAAAATAAAGAATTTTCTCATTTCTGAAAAATACCTGTTTCTTTGACAGAAATTTTTGCAATTCTGTGCTGATTGTCAATGCCAAATTTGCTGATTTTCTCGGACAATCATTATGCACAGTATATTAAGTATGTGTTGATGATGTGCCATCAATCGCTGCTCCGTAGCCATGGTGATTTTCGGACATTAGTACCTATAATGAGATATTTTTTTATTGTTTTTCTGAAAGAGTTGAGCCCAATGTTATAGGAACTCCTCTAGTAGTTTATATTACCATATTTTACCAGGAATTGCCTCTGGAGATTGGTGGCGGTTCTAATTCTCGTTGATTGTCTGGTGATGATGGGGATAGCAATATATTACGTTACAGGTAATGTTTTTGTTACCAGTACATTGTGGTCAGTGGTGCTGATAATTGTATTGAGACAATTACTGACCATGTTATTATTATAGAGGTCAGAACATTATATATAGAATATAAGTCAAGTAAGAAGTTGTAGACTGCAAATATTTTGTTATGGATTTGGATAAGATATATGTAAGAGTACATATATCTAGTGCACGGTACAGATGTGTTAGGTGTTGCAGTTTTACGTTTGTAGTTTTACGTTATATAAGTTGTTGCCGTTACATAAGCTAGTTGTAATTGAGGTGTCCTAGCTGTCACTGGTTTATCTCTCCTGTAGACTGGCAGCTGTCTGATAATTAAGAACAAACTAATGCATTAATAATGCCATCCCATATCCATTTACTTGCCAGTGTCTCAATCCTTCACTGTAACTTACTAATTTACTAGAACAAAGGGTCGACTATAGCTAACTTTTGAGATTCTGCTATCATTTGTAATTTTCTCAATTTGGTTAGCACCAAGGGGATCTTAAATACAAAGTAGGATACAAAATTAAACCAAGTTTCTTATAATTGATGATGAACATGTAAAGTTTCCTCCAGTGCACCTAATTCTGTGGCAGAATCGATTACTTGCAGCCATATGGGGTACTGGTATTTCTTCTGTTATACCACGGAATAAGATTGTTATCTAAGTCCGTGGTTATACAAACCATGCACATAAACTGTTTAGTCCTGTGATGGTCCAAGGTCGTCTGCAGCGAAAACAGACCCTGACTTATGCATGACCTTAAAAGTGTGCTAGATGATGACCTTTGTGTTTATGATGGCATTGTTTATAATAATTACTTAGGACCAAATAAAAATATTTTGTTTCTTTAACCCCTACCTACCTGACCATTTTTTTTGCCTGCTTTGTAAACTATATAGAAATTATTGTGAAAGTAAAAATGTTTACCCACCCATCGACTCGAAATTGTTCAAACATGTTACAAGAAACACATTTTTGTTTGACCTTGCATTATGTTAAGAAAAAAAGTGAAATAGAGGTTCATGAAAAAATACGTACAGTACTACGTAGTTTAATGTAATGTACAAGTGCAACATACCAGCTGCAGTTCTAAAATATATTTGAGAGTCATCCTGTATCTAAATTGAAAGCTCTGAGGTGAATGTAGAAATGTGTATACATGTAGATAATTACAAGTATCAGACATTTAGATCTGCTATCCCAGCAATTCACTGCAGACAAACAGGATATTATGCGCCAATTGTACATGCTTGAGGTGTCAAACACCAAATTAACATACATATTGTCCCGAAATCTCGTACAGTGAGACTGAGGACCTTCCGTGTGATCTACAATATCCACTAGAAATAATATTTGAGTTTAACAGGTATACAGAATTACTAATTACTAAAGTACAGAAGAAAATAGGCTAATTACACGTTGATTCTGGAGCCCGATGGTTATCCGGGGCCCCTGGTCCTGGAGGCCTTGTTGAATGAGTAAAACATTAATGTTATGGCCGTTGTTTTATTTGCCAGCTTGCTTAGGTACCCTGCCTAGTACAGTGTAAACAATATAATTAATGTGTACAGGTGTAGAATCGTATCTACAAATTACCCAGTAGGATGCCATCATTGTACTGAATTAGGGAGAAAATTAGTGAAACCCAGGAACTAAAACCCATGGTGAGATTTCCCATTTCTGTCCAGATGTGAACTCTACATGTTCTAAAGCCTGTACATAAATTACTCCAGAATCAACGTGTAATTAGCCTACTTTCTTCTGAACTGTAGTAATTAGTAATTCTGTATACCTGTTAAACTCAGATATTATTTCATTTTGTTGCAATGCATAAGAATACACTTTTTGGCAAACCTATACAAACAGTAAAATGGTAGATGCAAAATATTTGCCGGTAAATGCGGATGTGTAGATACATTGTATACATGTACATGTGCAGACTACAATAAAACACCAATTAAACCCTAAAAGTGGAACATTTATCATGAGCAAATGACAAATTTGGAGGTCAAAGATGTCATTCATGCATTTTTCTGTCTCATTTGGATTTCTGGAAGATGACATGTATGTAAAATGATAAAAAAAACCTTGTTCAGAGCTTGTATTCATAAAACTACCATACCCTAAGGCTCAAATTGTACTCCAGCTCTAGTCATAGTTCAAGTAAGAATGCACTTTTTCAAACTCCTTTTATTTGAGTTTTTCTTTAAATAAACAGAGACCTGTAGCTATCAATCATTTTCATGTTTAGATTTTACTTTTGACTCCTCAGCAAAATTTCTATACCTGGAATGTAAGAAGAAAATTGGTTTGAGCATGCAGTTTGAGTTTGAGCTTGAGAACACTTTATGAGCTGGTCGTCGTTTCACTGCTTGTTTTTGAGTAAATGTTGTGTTGCGACTTCTTTCTCATTGAGGCGACTTCTCTCTCATTGAGGAAATGTTTTGGTTAACATTCAGTATTGGGCTGTACCGTGGAGTACACACCTATGGTATGTTGCCACTACGATTATGTCAGTTACCCTGTGGGGAATACGCCTGTGTTTTGGCTCCCTGGAACAGATGGCTCCCATACCTACAGAGATCTGTAGATGCTAACAGTACACCACATCGCTGGTTCAGGCTATTTTATTTTGCTCTTAGGATGAAATAGAAAAAAAAGTACTCTTGACTTCTGCTCTACATTTTAAGGGAAAGTGTTTTTAGTGTATCATCTAATTACCAAATAGTTACCAACAATTGGAACATGTGAAAACAGTTGATGCATATCGCTGAAAATTGACTTGTTTTATGCATGTGTTCCTTTACATGGGGTTTTGATTGTAACCAGGTCGTGGTGTGTTTTATGGGTGAGTGATGGGGTCTGCTCTACAGCAGGCAAAATATAATGTACAGGTTTGGTGGGTTACAATCACCTTAAATGTAAATCTGTATACGTATCCATCCTTAAGATACATGTTCTTCAAGGNGGGTGGGGGTTGTCATCAAGACCTTAGGCTTTGTTTTGAGGACAACACAAAGACCAAATTAGATCTACTTATATTGATTACATCTATATATTTTCTATACTCCTGCTTTATTGTGTTTGTCCGTGCTGACTGGTTCCCAGAACATATTTCAGCCACAGTTTCATGAATTCACATCAAACTTTGTATATAGGTACATTATGGGAAGGTACTGTGTTAAACCTTAAAATAAGGTCACTGTGACCTCAGTTTCACCTTTGACCTCAACATCAAGTTATAAAATAATGGTTTTCAGAGCATATCTGGGCTACCGTTTCATAAAAGGATATAAACATGTATATTACAGGCCTAGGTTGCACCCTAGCATGAGGTCACTGTGACTCATTTGACCTTTGACCTCAAGTACAAAAATATAGTGCAATACAGATTTGTGCAGCTTATCTCCACCACTGTTTCATGATTGGGTTTCAAACTTAAAATGGGGAATGGGGGTATCAATGACGCCCACGCATTGAGTGAAAGCTAGTTCTGTCACCAATTTTTCTGTTGAATGATCATGAGGACTCCTCGGACACCTGGCAATTAGCCAGTTGTTAGAATAACTCATTCACCCCTGAAGACACATTTGAACCCTTCCAATACAAAGGTTGGAATAGTTCATTATGAAATTTCAGGGATGAATGAGTTAATGTGATGTTTCAGTTCAGTGGGATTGCACTATAAGATTGCTGTGGACTATTTAACATGGATCAGCGTTATGGACTCTGTACGTTGTCATATGTCTACAGCACAAACCTGTACTAGATCAACAACAACCTTTTCCATCTCCCCACAAACATTCTCTATTTCTACTTAGAAACAATATTCACCACATTCTCCTGATGTCGACCATTCTTCTTGTGCCTATTTTTCTAAAGCCGTCCTCTGTTTTACCAACCCCTCACTCCTAGAATTCACAGCAGCTTGAGATTCTGTCAGAATCTGCTATGGGTTTTAGTATTTTGGAGGCTGCCTGGGGAAACACAACAGGTCGAGAACTAGGTCAGGTTAGTACAGAAAAGTCGGTACCACTACTTCTGGGAGACTGATCCAAGGATGGTTTGACAGTTCTTAGCTAGTTATCACCTCCTAGCTGTCACCACACTTCCCTCACTCAATATAATAGGTAGTGAAATCCATGCAGTCAAACATTTCTACACTATCTCTAGGTCAAAATTAGTTGTCATGTAATATAACTGTTCTATTTGGAAATTTCCCTATTGGGTGTATTCAGAACCTCTGTGAAACATGCCAACATGGATTTTTTATTGTTCGAAAACACATATACACAGAAAAATAAAATCATGGAGGTTTTGTCAGTGGTATGTCCCTTGGTACCCGTCTTCATACTGTTGCCTCTTACAAGCAAACGTGGAGGTTCTGAATGTGCCTGATACTGTAAAACACCCAAATATAAACCATTAAGATGACAAATATGGCATATTGAAATTTTTAAACAGGTAAACAGAAAAAAATACCACACTAAGCATATATAACCAGAACAAATCCCACACTAGGGCCTTACATGTAGTTGTTTCTGTGAGAGTACATGTGTTTTTACTGATATCAGCCCGTTACTCAAGATGTCAGCCAGCAGCTGATACACTCAGCAGTCTGAGGCAGTGGGTAGGGTCTCCGTGATGTGACACAGTAATCAATACACACACAAAACTCTAATAAAGTCTACGTCTGCATGTTCCATACCTGAAACATGTCTAGCAAAGCTGATAAGATCAGAATTAATGAGTTAGATTTAATGTTGGACTACAACACACAGTTGTTTCGGGTATACTTCAGGTTAATGATAATTCTCTTAAGACTTAATGTTTTGTGACCTGTACAGGTAAGTGGTGATATGGAATATGTTTACTTGTTTTATGATCTTGGAGCTTACATTATATTGACATTTTATCGGGGAAATGTATGACAATTTCATCAGGTGCTTATTGTATTACAGTGACTGGTATAGTGTTGTGTACAGTATGCTGGTAGGTGCTTGTTGTATTACAGTCACTGGTATAGTGTTGTGTACAGTATGCTGGTAGATGCTTGTTGTATTACAGTCACTGGTATAGTGTTGTGTACAGCATGCTGGCAGGTGCTTGTTGTATTACAGTAACTAGTATAGTGTTGTGTACAGTATGCTGGCAGGTGCTTGTTGTATTACAGTAAATGGTATAGTGTTGTGTACAGTGTGCAAGCACATAAAACACTGGTGGTGTTTGAGAACTCTTGGTACACCTACTAAACTGACACCTAACTGAGGTAGATATCTCATATCCGACAAGATCGTACTCATCAAGTTTTGTTTTATTTATTTAAGGAAATATAGTTGGCGTAAAGCAGATTGTGAAGTGTTTATTTAGAATATCATTCAGGAATATTTCCTCTGTCTCAATTTCTCTAAACTGTCGCAGTCTGGATTAGTTTCACTGATGTTTTGATCATCTAGAGCAAGTCTATAGTTACTTCAAATGAATCTGGCATGGCATGGTTTCAGTATTGACCTACATGATTGCTGTATATATAGGGTGCTCGTACATATAGGGTGCTTGTATATATAGGGTGCTTGTATATATAGGGTGCCCCTGTAGAACATATTTTACAAGTTTGTTGAATCCTGATGTCAGATTGTAGAGGGACCTCATCTCCAAGCTCCAATAATCATGATCAATGCCTGGAGGACCAGCTGGGTCCAAAATACAACGAAGTGTATAACATACAGCATGTGACAGGATTCAGGTTGTCGTGTGACGATGTGACAGGATTCAGGTTGTCATGTGACGACAAAGTTAAAAATATGTGATTAAGTTCTACATTCACGTACATGTACATCGCCGTGAGCATATGGTGGCCATGGGTAGCAGCACTTACTAGGATGATGTAAACAGTTTCTCTCATAATGTAAAAATTATTTCTACAAAACTTATTTGTATTTTCAGGGCAAGCACAGAAATTTCAAAAACACTGGTCCTTCTGATAAGTGATTGTGAGATTATTATCATTCTTTTATCCAAAACAAAACATACTGGTTACAAACACTTTGGGAAGTAGCATATGTCCTGTAAGAGAACATGAAGTTGTGTTTCCTGTCAGTTAAGTTTATTTGATATTAAACAGTATACTTTAGACATAAAGTAATATTCAATTGATGATTTCACACTGACGCGAATAGCACAAGTTGACACATACGTGTATGGTGAAATTGTTCATTTGTTTGCGGACCTGAAATGCTGTTGTATGTACTCTCCAGTCTATAAAAGGAACGATTGCTTCAAAAGCTCACCACCATTATATAAATGCAGGCAAATACAGAGAACAAATGTATTGCGTAGGATGCACATTCATGCATAATTAGACTCAGGTGCACTATTGATGTTGATTTGTAGGAACGGGTGACATCATAATTGATGAGGATTTGAAGTTAATAGCCTTCGCCACTTGTACATGAGTTGTTGTGTAGATTTACCATGTAGAAGATTGTCCAGGGATGGTTGTAGTGTAGATTTACCATGTAGAAGATTGTCCAGGGATGAGTTGTAGTGTAGATTAACCATGTAGAAGATTGTCAAGGGATGAGTTGTAGATACTGGTACGCCCACAGTGATGATAGTTGTAGTGTAGATTTACCATGTAGAAGATTGTCCAGGGATGAGTTGTAGTGTAGATTTACCATGTAGAAGATCGTCCAGGGATGAGTTGTAGATACTGATACGCCCACAGTGATGATAGTTGTAGTGTAGATTTACCATGTAGAAGATTGTCCAGGGATGAGTTGTAGT